>NC_056749.1:524284737-524582237 GCF_019279795.1 Protopterus annectens | reverse complement strand
TAATTTTTGCTGCAGGGTGCTCAAATAAAATATCTCAAAACACAGTTCAAGGGGTACTTGATGCAAATGACTATTGTCTTTGTTAATTCACAGTATTACATTACTTTCTATCATAAAATCAAAAGCTATTTGGTAAATTATTTGAATAATTCTAGCAAACTGCAATAACTGAACTTACATCAGCTTAAACCTTAATCAAGAAACAAGTAACAGTTATACCTTTGTCTTTCTTAGCAATACAAATAGTGACACAAAAGATACTCAATATGTAGCATTAATGAAAACCTAACATGGTTGAAAAGCCAAGAGTTACTACCAGGACCAGGCATTACTCCACATTTTTGTGGTTCATTTAAGCAAAAGAAGTCATTGTTAGCAGCTGAGTAGCTCTATTCACAGGCTGTGCTACTCAGAGAAATATGAAATATGCTTAAATATACGTGACTGTGCTATACTTGGTTACTGCAATAGTTCAGTTTTGTGTGTGTGCGTGTGTAAATGTACATCTTAAAAAGTAAGGAAAGGGGCTGCAGATATTCACAGTACTTGTAAATGTCTTAGGCAGGCTAACTAAACTAGCTAAACTTCAAGCTGACAATTTATTTTACTCAATTCTAGTCGACAAGCAGTTTTTATATAAATGTTCAGTAAGTAGTGATTATCCTGAATGACAGTGCTGTGTGAATCTTGTTTAGGTAATCTGAATAAAGTTTTATTTGACACCAAAACTATGTCTAAACTTAAATTACTTTAGTGGCATGGCTCACATGCTTGGAAAATAAACTTAACTACTTCAAATAATATTTAAATAAAGATGAATCATTTTTTAAGATAATAAACAAACTATAACTTTGAACATATCTTTTTTTTCTGAATGTAAGACATGTAAGAAATAATAATAAGCCAAAAAACAAAGAAATGCTACTCAATCTAGAAATCCATTGGAAGTGTGCTTTAAAAGTCTAAAAGGAAGGCCTTTGGGAGATTAAATAGTCCATGTTTCCAAGAGATGGTATAGATAACCAAAGGTTTTAGGCCATTGTGGAAATCATCCAATCCTGGATATTCAGTAGAGAGAAATAGTGTACAAGAAGTTATATTATAGATCTCATCAAGTAGGCTCATAATTTTACTCAAGAACTGTAAGAGAAAAAAGACAGAAAGCAAAAAATAACTTTAGGAATAAATTATAGCCACATTATCAAAATAATGCAAACATAATTTGGTGATATTCAACTATCATCAAACAAAAACTGTAAACTGTGAAAATGTGTGGTAAAAACAAAACAGTTGAAAAATAAAAATAGAAACATGCATAATACAAAAGATCCCAGTTCTGATATTGACGGCTGAGCAAATCTTTCCTCTTTTATTTAAAGATGCTTCTCCAGAAGTTGTATCTTTGAGATTCTTTGAATGCATCTTTTTTTCTACTGTGCCAGGCTTAGATTTGGAAATCATTTGCTTACAAAAGTCTAACCAGCATGAAGTATTAGGTCTTATTTAATTTATTTGACAACTGTGGAAGTGAGCAGATCCTAAAAATGAATCATTTCAGCTGTAGGTCAGTGTTACATATGAAACACATTCAAAGGACACATTTGAAATAAAGTATTACAATATTTAAAATGAAAAATATATAATGTAGCTGTATATACACAGACATAGATATAGATATAGATATAATTATATATATTTATAGATGTATGGAAGGCTGATACAAACTGGGTTTACCTACAGGTGGCCAATGTCAATTTCCTTAGGCATCAAGTACCAGAATCAGAATATAGCAAATAACAAAACCCCAGTCCCTATTGTCTCAATGTCTAACTGTGCATAGTCAGTGATTCTTCTGTTTTGGGGGATGTGTCCAGTCTTCTTGTTTTTGCAAACATGGAATTGGTTTGGGTGTATGGCAGCCCCCATCCACCCATCCAACATGGTGCATGCTGAAGAAAATGTTTATAGTTTGAGGTTTTACCCTTTTGATATTTTGGGCATTTCTGTTCAACATTTTGGTTATGCTGCATTTTGTAGTGTTAGGTTTCATAGGGGGATCCTACAAACATATTCACACAGGACAATGGTTAGTAGTTACAGGACTACTAAAGCATAGTGGTATTTATAGTTTGGGAAATAAATAATTAAAAAGTGAACTGTACAATGTGACTGATGGTGTGTACAGAAGAGTAATATGTAAGATAAATGTGGCTCAGATTTATACCAGTAAAAGAAAAAATGCAAGGTATACTATTTTTTTGCAAGTCTCAATTAATTTCTTAGGTTATGCTCATAATTACAGCAGTATATTACATGCAATAATTAGGACTCTAAGACATTTTCTAATTACACTGCAACAGGGCTTGTTTAACAATCATTTCTCTTAAATGTTTAGATATTCAAGCTTGAAAATAGCTGGTTATGCATTTCTACTAGTCTTTTCTGAACATTCATAACCAGAATGTTAGAGCCCTTGTCAGTAAAATAAACAAAGAACATAGGAGCTTAATAAAATCCACCAAAGTTAAGTTTGAGGCTTAAATGGCTACCCATGCCAAAGACAACCAGAAGACATTTTTAATTATATTTGTAACTGTGACATTGTGAGCTATTGCTAGCTGTACCAGGAGAAGTGGGACAGTGCATGTGTGGCATCTGCCAGCATGTCTGGCTGAAATTTTGTAAATAATCTTATGTCATATGATTGTCACATTTGTACAGATGGTTGTATTAAACATGTTTTTGTAAAAGTTCCTTATGTTAAAAATGCTGCAACAGAATCTTAACAGAGTTCAGAATGTGTATTGTGCCAGAGTCAGGTGACTAAATGTGATGTCATTCTATAACCAGTTGAAGGATGGAACTCTGGCAGCAACAGTTAGTTGTTTGTTTTCGTTTTTCTTTTGGAATCTGATATAAAAGATCTATGTCAGTTATCACAGTTCAGTTGTAGCTAGTTGTTCAGTTGTTGCATCAGTTCAGTTAGTGTGTATTCTCTCATCTTGCTTTGTGGAAGTGAACATCTCAGTAATACATCTTGTCTTCTGATATTAAGTGAGTTAACTAGGAACAGTTTCTCTTCAGTTATTATAGGTACAGTGAGCCTAATTTATTTTCTGCATCTGTGAGATTATATCCAACTGTGTTATTTTTATGTTTCCTGTGGCTAAAATCCTCTGATGTTTATTGTAACTAAATATTAAGTATTATCCTGTTTTCTATATTATTATCCATTATTAAATATCTTTATACCTTTTCATTGTGGCTGGTCTTTTAGAGAATACTTTTAACATCTTGAGAATACTTGTGCTTATTTTAGTGACACTGTGGCCACTCTGAAAAGTCTTACTGCTTCGGTCACACTCTACCATTTATATTACTATTTGACACAGTATAATTGGTTACCCTTGGTAAGAGCCTTTGAGTATTTGGCTGGTGGCAGCAATCTACCTTGTAGCCTGGAGAGACAGTGGACACAGCTGGCTAATCTGTTTCAGCCTTTCCCAGGTGTGTGTGTGTGTGTGTGTGTGTGTGTGTGTGTGTGTGTGTGTGTGTGTGTGTGTGTGTGTGTGTGCGTGTGCATGCACGTGAAAAATCAGGTATTGAAGTGTGTGTGTTAGATACATGGAACTGGGACACAGTGCTCCAAGGTAAGTTTTGTTTGGGATCTGGAGAAACAAAGTCAAGTCCCAGGTCTGGGGCAGGTTTCCTGTGTGCTCTTGAGGGGAAACTGTGCTTGATGCAGAGAGTTGCATTTGAAATAAATCTGTTCCTGTTTTTAGTGACTGTCTTTTACCGGTGTCAGTGTAAGGATTGGGGCTCCTTGATTACTGGCCCGGGATAAAGAAGGCTCATCATAGTAACCTCAAAAGCACAATTTAGCAATGCATTGAGCTGATTATAAATTAACCCTACTGGCTGATAAATTTAGCTCTAACTTTACCTATCTCCCTCTTCATCTGTCCCTCAAGATATATCTGAAATTTATTTTATTTATTTAACATTTGTTTACCAGGAAAGTACGACTGGGACAGACCCCATTTTCAGCGGAGGTCTGGGGAGAAAAGTTCCAGACTCTTGTCTTTGGAATGTGGGAGGAAACTAGAGCACCCAGAGGAAACCCACACAAATGCAGGGAGGACATGCAGATTCTGCACAGAAGGCACCCCAATCAAGAATTTAACCGGAGAACCTCTTGCTGTGAGGTTACAACACTAACCACTGCACCACTGTGTCACCCTAAACTGGCTGAAACTGGCTCACGTCCAGCTATCACACAAGACCAGGTCCTAAAATGTTATCAAAACCTAAAAATTCTGCATTGATGCGTTTCATGGCAATATCCCTTTTTGCATCTTAGATAGCATGAAGCACAATTTAGCCACACCCCTAACAAAACTGCTCAACCTCAGCTTCCACAGAGGTTTTGTACTAAGTGAATGGAGAACAGCTTACAGTAATTCCCCTGCATAAGGGAGGACATTTCACAGACCCAGGCAATTACAGACTCACAAGTCTGACCAGCCTCATATATAAAATTATGGAAAGGCTTACCATCAAAGTAATCAATCAGGACATAGGGAGCCCTCAAACACTGGGACCTATCTCAATTTGGATTTTCATGGGCAGGTCATGCTTACTCAACCTGGTGGATTTTTTTGAAAAGGTCACCAAAGCAATGGATTAAGACAAAACAATACACACCACATACCTCGACCTGGACAAATCTTTTGACACAATTCCCCACTCAGGAATAGTAGAAAAGCTAAATAAACTGGGAATAAACCTGCATGTCACTGCTAGATTGCCAACTGGCTCACAGATAGGATGCAGATAATCAAAATGTGTTACCTCCACAAAGAGAACTCCTCAAACCAAAGGATCTGGTGGCTACCTGGGCTGAGGAAAGATGAAAAACCAAAAAGTCAAAATCAGCACATCCAGGGATACTCCCACGTAGATAAGAACTGTTACTACAACAAAGGAAGCCATACATACACTGCTTTATTTAATGCCACCAAATGGCTCCATAGAAAAAATGTTAAGCAGAAGCAGGATTATCCTAGGTTGTGCTGATTTTGGCTTTTTGGTTTTACCTCCACAAAGTTACTAGTCACCAGTGGAGTCCCCCAGGGTTTAGTGCTGGGACCTGTCCTGTTTGGCATCTACTTTTCTGAAGTAAAAGCCAATACCAAAGGACTCTGGCTGACTGAGTTTGCAGATGACAGCAAGCTAGGGCACCCATTGAATCCATAAGTGACTTAGCTGTCTTGCAAGAAGGTTTTTCTCAAATAAATAACTTGGGTCAAAATCACTGTCTGAAACTAAATGCCAAAAAATGCATCACTGTATCCTTTGGGAATACACTCCTAAGAGATGACTAAATTTTTTGGGATTTGGAAACTTATGCAGAGATTGATCTAACATTTGAGCAATATGTGTCTAGTATTGTAAGAAAGACCTTCTATATTGCACATCTTATAAACAAAGGGATTGTATCTAGGTCTAAGGATGTCATTGTCTCCGTTTATTCAGCCCTCATTAGATCAGTCATTGAATATAATGCCCCCCTTTGGCATGTATCTGTCCAGACACATGAAACAACTGGAATGCCCACAGAGATACCATACTAAAATAAAATGATACAAGGTTTAAACAGCATGTCCTACATGGAGCAACTCAAAGTCCTGTCACTATACTTGGAATCCTACAGACTGCCAAGAGGTGACCTGTGTCTGGCATGCAAGGCATCGCCTGACCCATTGCTGATGGATATACTTCACATCGACAAGTCAAATGGCATCAGAAATATTCAGTTTAAGAATTTAAACCTCTTCTGCAACATCAACACAACAGTTTGGAGAGACAGGTATATTACACAGAAGATACCACTTCTGTGGAACAGTCTCTCCATTGACATAAAACAGAGTTAATCACTGTCCATTTTCAAGCACAACTTAGCTCTATGGCTGGGAAACAAAAAATATACCCCAGGACTGTGCCCCTGTGCTACCAATTGATAGAGACAGCTTGTAAATACTTTATCCCATGCATGGTTTACCTCTAATTATCTATGATATGATCTTAGTTATTCTCATTAGGGATAGCAAATAATTATCACCCATGGGGTGGGTAAGGCCAATCTATAACCAAATGGGATAGGTTATTTTGAACACAAAAAGGGAAATTGGCTAGACTTAAAAATGGCCCAAAAGTCAACTAGCCTAACACTTACTTATGAACCTATGAATCTATTCAGGCATATTTATATCACATGTGACCCATGTAAATAACTGCCTGCCTCTTTAATATGGAATACTGATGCTGAGTGGATGATAGCTGGATCCCCCAGCAAGAATTTAGGTAAGTCCTACAGGAAGTTGTCAGATGTTGCAGGAAATGCTGCAGAAGTAATTTCCCTTTTTTAAAGCAATATTGAAGGGAAGGTATTCAGAGGAAGAAACATAAATTGCAGATTTGCTCCAGAATCTGACTGTCTTCAGCAATATGGACTACTGATGTTGCACTGGGGCATGTCCTGTAGCATAGTATTGTATTATATTATATTATATTATATTATATTATATTATATTATATTGTACGGGATAACGACTGGGTCTTTGATCATAGTCACTTTATTAAGTATTTGAGAAATGTATCTCAAGAAATTCCCCTTGAGATGTAAAACCTGACATCCATTTTGAAAACACATATATAGATTATGATCAGCGAAACCTGCTCATAATTTCTTGTAATAAAACTTATAAAAAATATAAAAATCCAAGTGTAAATCCAACCAAAGAATGAATTTATTAGATTAGCACTTTTGTCCAAAACAAACAAGGGACTTCATTAAAATCTGAATCATTGAGCAAACATTACTATTTAAAAATTTGACAGTCTTGATCAAACAACATATCAGTTGATCATACTGTTCTGTTCAATTTAAAAATACAGACTTCTCTAAAAGTTTACATCATGTTACAAAGATAAAATTAAAATAAACTAAGTTGAAATAAATGTTTATATATATTTATATAGCACAAATGGCATTTTGTTTTTTTTTTAATTCTTTGTAATACATGGAACTTTAGTTGCTCTAATGTACTTCCAGTTATAATGAAAAAAATGTAGAGGCACTGAATGTTACACATTTGAAAGTTGTAATATGCTTAGTACTGCCACACAAGCAGTAGCAAGAACTGAAGTGCACCTTTTATTAACCCAGTTTAAAAGCTGTTATACACCATCTGCCACATGTATTTTAATGTGCATGTGTGGCAGTGCAAAGTGTGTTACAGCTTTCAAAGCTGTCAGTTTTTTCCAGATGCAATTCTTTGGCGGATGCTGTCTGTGTGCCAACAGTTGAATAAATAATGACAACATTCAAAGGTGGATAACACAGAGGGTTATGATCAGGTCCCCAACTGTAATCATATTATTATGTGTTTGAGACATAGATGCCAAGAAATTCATCTCAGGAGAGCAAATATAAAGTCAAAAAGCACTTAGCAAGTGCTGTCACAAAGACAGCATGTAAATATAATTGGAGGAAAAAGTCAGGAGAGTTTTTTAAATACTTGTCTAATTTAGTTACTTACAGACTGATGTCTGTAAAGTACATTGGAGAGAATATAAGGCAAGATATTCGGGGACAGTTCAGAATGAAAGAAATCCCTTAAGTGAGACCTAACTTTAACAGCACTTAGGGGGTTTGTAACATTTGTTCCACACCTCTGAAAGTCCTGTTATGGTCAGGTGTCATGCTACAGAAGAGTGTTACAGGTTTACCTTTTTTCCAATTTTGGAGCTTAATTAAGGTGTTTCGGGCACTACAAGTTTGTTCATGCACATGCTTGACATCAAAAAGTAGTATGCTTATCTTTTCATCAGTTTCAGAACATATTCACTATGCTTCATACATGTTACATTACATTATATGGCTAAACAACGGCAAACTCTTCATTATCCTTTTATTATAGATTTGTATGACAAGAGTTAAACCTGATTTATTAGGCATTTCTTGATATGGTTCTCTGTATGACGACTTAAGACTGGAAGAATTTACATGTTGTAAAACATGAGCTTGGTCTATGCTTTTGATAGTCACTGTCAACAAGACTAACAGAGATACAACTGTGCTGCACAGGCATCATAGCCAGCATTAGGCACCCGCGACTGCAGGGAGCAGGAGCAGCCTTAGATCAACTGGTGCCCTAGGCAAAAGGGCAGTGCCCCCATCCTGGTCTACCTACACCAAAAAATACTGGAAAAGCACTCCTGCTGGAGGGCACCTTAGTCGGCCGCCTAGTTGGCCTATGCCTAAGTCCGGTGTGTATGAAGGCCCCCGACTTGAAGCACCTGCAGGTTTCTCAGTTTCCTCCACTACTTGCTCGCTGCCTCCTGGATGTTCGCACTGTTGTGTAACGCCACTGCGTGATTCTGGAATTTTTTTTTTTGTTTTGATTAAACTTCCCTGTAAACTGCACTCAGTCAGGTCTGCTTCAGTGAAGTAAGGGACCTGATTGGTAGTTGCAGCCAGGGAAGTAAATTTTAGTTTTCTGATTGGTTGCAGCAACCAGCCAAGAAATAATTTTTTTTTTGATTCACAGAGGCAGAAAGTGGTTGTTTGAGTGACTTTATAAGAGGGTATTTATAATACTTAGTGCCCTGCTGTAATTCATGATTTATTGTATGGTTCTTCTCAGTCCTCAGCTTGGATAGGTACTATGGTACGCCTTTTCATCTCAACTGAATTAAGTGGGTACCTTGAAAGCTTATACCGGTTGTGCATAAATGATATTATCTAAATTAAATATTTATAAAGGTAACGGACTGAGAAGTTGGACATATATACATACATAGGTTCATAGGTAGGTACTAGGCTATTGGCCCTAGGGCCTATACAAGCCTAACCAAAAAGGTACCCTGGCTTTCGCCACCCAAGAAAATTATTTTCCTGTGCCCCTGTCAAGCAGAACCACAGAAGTGATCCCCGGGGTGAATTTCCTATTACCCATCCAGTTATCAAGATTTTTCTTGAAGAGTGCTAATGAGGAGCTCTGTTTGACATAAGATAGGTAGTCTGTGCCGGAGTATGGGAAGTCTCTGGGACAGGAATCCAGCATTTTCTGTTTATTGTGGTGACAAGGTTTAGGTCCCTAGAGCGTGTAGCCTGGAGGGATTAGGATTTCTTTAAGTGGAGCATGTCCAACAGCTCTGGGTTTGACATAGCTTTGTATGTTAGGCAGAGATCGCCTCTGAGTAGGTGATATGCAACGGAGTAAAGCACATATGTATATGTAAAGCTTCTTAAATCCTGGTGGATGCACTAATGGGTGGTGGAAGAAATGTTGCTCCCTACTTAACATTTGCAAAGGGGTATGATCTGTTAGGAGAGAGAGCTACCTGCCTAACTTATAGCATTTCAAAACATAATTATCATGGTTTATGGTTACTAAATGGCTTATTTTTTCCAGAATGGTTGGCTGGCTAAATGCAATGTTTACTTAAGCCTACCATTTCAGAAGGTTTCTTTTTTCAGAAGTGAAACATTTATACCATTAAGAAATATATACTGTTTGGGAGGGAGTTACACTTGGGTGGGTTACATTCTGGAAGGTGTTGTACAATTTCAAAAGCAATGGCTATGCCCTTGGTTCTAATGTCATAGCTAATCACTAGCCATTGTATAAAAATGTTTTTGTACACTGTTTTATTATGTTTGAAATACTTTGTTGTCTAATTCTGATTATGTAATTTGGAGCTTTCATCCCTGGGCCTCCACTGAAAATGGGTATCTGACCAAGTGGACTTTCCCAGTCAACAAGCAATGTCTTCCGGCTTCTCCCATTAGGGGTTGCCACAGTGGATTATTGGCCCACAGATTGATTGGCAGTGGGATTTTTATAGTGCCAAGTTGTCACCCTGGTGCCCAACTTTCAGAGAAGGTATACACACACACACACACACACACACACACACACACACACACACACACACACACACACACACACACACACACACACACACACACTCACACTCACCTTCTGCATATCTTTAAACCTCACTTGACCATAGAGAGAACATACATACTCCACACACAAGGTGCTCCAGCTGAGAATTGAACTAAACAACCTTTTGCTGTGAGGCAACAACCCTAAACACTGCGGCCAACTAGACTTTCCCAGGCAACAAATGTCAATAAATAAATAAAATAACCACTACTCTGTCCTTTTCCACTCTAAACGATGCTATCAGTGTGACCATTTCTATTTACCTGGATGTGAATTTGTCTCTTTTACTTTGTCTTCCTTTGCTCAGTACTAACTGCACCCAGTATATAAAACATTCTTTTTAACAACATCAGAATGGCAGTTTTATAAAACTTAATACACTAGTAATAGATTTCATTTAAAACATTTCTGCAATATGTAAATGTACGTGCTGTAGCCAGAGCAAAAGAACAAAAATTCAAGCACATGAAAGTGATATACTGGCACAGAAGGAATAATTAAGCTCATGTTTCTTCATTTCTTTTTCTATTTCTATTTTGGGAACTCATTATTTTTATTTTTTTATATATTTGTACTTTGGGAGCTTCTTTCTTCCCTCTTTTTTACAATGACTGTTTCCTGTTGGAACTCCAGGTTCAAATGAAATCTGTTACCAGTGTACTTGCATGATGATCTGTAAAACTGCTGTTCTGAAGTTATTGAAGATTGTGATTCTTAGATGAAACCTCTGGTAAAGGGATACCTTATGAGTGGTAGAACCATCTACATACAAAATGCCAATAAATAAGACAGTAAGTGACTGCAGTAGTACTGTTCTGGTGTGTGTGTGTGTGTGTGTGTGTGTGTGTGTGTGTGTGTGTGTGTGTGTGTGTGTGTGTGTGTGTGTGTGTGTGTGTGTGTGTGTGATGAAATATTAGGCAGTGCCTAGGGCAGCATTTCACCTAAGTGCACCCATGTACACAGACTTGTTATAATGTAGCATTGTTACAACTAAATGTCAATAACTGCAAGTGTCCCTTCGTCAGATGGGCTAACATAATGTGGTACATAGGCCTGTTGTAATGTAAGTGCATTGTAGATTACAGGTCAGTCCGTGCGTACTACTTCTAAAAGTTTTCAGCATGAATTAAAAGGATGCTTAGGAGGGGTGGCAGTGACAGGGTGTTACAGACTAGAAGTGTCTAGGGGGCCCTCAACTTGACATTTGCCCTGGGTCCCCAAAATGATAACACCGGCCCTGACAGGCATTACTGAAATTCTGAAATAAAATACCATTTTATCTAACAAAAAGTACTAATTTTTCCATCCATTTCATTTTGTTAAATAGGCTAGTCCTTTGGGGAAAGGAAAATTTACCAGAGACACAATAAGTAAAGTTACAAATATAAGCTACAACAACAGAAACAGGTTGTTGTATAACATATTCTATAACTTAGTCAAACATCCACTTGTTTATTCATTTCATGATACTTTATCTTATTCAAGGTTGCAAAGGGAGCTGGAGGCTTTCCCAACAGGAAGCATTTCTAACTGTAGTGCTGTACAATGCAGATACATTGTTACAGGAAATATTCATAAACTGGTTAAGCTTCAGTATATGACATTGATGCTGAAGAATCAAAAAAGCAGATTCATTTATTTGACAAGTAAGGAACTGAGTTTATATGGAGCTGGGACAGATCTTTTTTTTCTTTTTCTTTCAGCTGTTCCTGTTAGGGGTCGCCACAATGGATCATCTGTTTCAGTGGCAGCTGGTGTCATCAAATCAAAGGGGGGCTGCAGGAGACAGCTGAATGGGTGGGGCCAGTGGGAAGGGTTGTGGCCAAATAGAAAGGGGCGAAGCTGTGGTACCAGTCAAAATCAAATATAAAAAACAAGCAGCACTCAACTCAAACCACTTCTCCTTGCAGTTCTAATTATAATTTATATTCAGCTTTATAAAAGTACCAAGTAACATGCTGAAAGTAGCAATCTCTGGGATATCCTGACTTGTAAAAATGTTTCTTCTTCAAAAAGGAAAGAAAACGAAATTATGGCCATATACTTATTCTTAAATGAATTGCAACTCCCCCACATACACGGTATAAGCCATAGCAATACTAGGTTTACACAGATTTCAACAAATAAAATACAATGTGTAATAATATTGCAGCCACACCAGACTGGATTTATGTGGTGTCACTGAAATTACTTTCAGTGATAGGAAATAAATCTAAAACCATTCACCGAAGCTACATTCAGCAAATACTACAACAAAATAGTTTTGCAGGGTGCAAGCTCCCTTCTCACTTCCACAAAGGGGGACACCACACTACCTACAACCCAGATTTATATAAACCAACTCCAAGGTCACGAAAAACAGTGGAGGAAAAAGCAAACTACTGTGAGTAAAAGTAGTTTTAGTCAACAGGATCCATTCTTTTACATTTGCCAAAACCCCTTCTTTGCAGTGACATGTTCGCACCAGATAAAAAGACTGTTATTTAGCAGTAAGCAAACAACAGCAGAGGAAAGAAACAATCTAAAGATCACCTTCATATCCATCAGTTATGGCCACTTTACTGACTGCGTGCACCACAAATGTGTGCTTGTGGTAAAAAAAAATAAAGAAAAATAAACAATAATAGTCAAAGTAAAGCAATTTCATCTCAGTAATGTAATCCATCTTACTTTACACAAATGCACACTAGTACTTATACTGACTGTTTAAACTGAGCAAACAACAAGAAAGTCAGTTACTTCTGCAAGTCTTTAATAATCCAATCAAACTAATATGCCAAGCTCCACTAGCTAGGGACATATTCTGATCTAATTATGACCCGAACAGATCAGCACAAGTAAAAAGCATGAAGTATTAAGCTTAACAAGAAGTTTGTCAAGTAAAGTACTAGTCCTGGAAGAGGATACCGATAAAATTGAAACAAGAAAGGAAAATCTCAAGGCAGATGCATATACATTATTAGAACCGATCAAAAGGATTCTATAAAACACAAATAATTTTCAAACACATTTGCAAGATACCATATATCAGTGCATAAATGGGAGACATGCATGTTTTCCTAAAGACAATACTGCAGTGCAACCTGCCTCTCAACTGCCCAGATTTTTTGCAGAACGCCCACATTTTTGCCTGATATTTTTGGTCTGTTCCTCACTGTAGTGCTCAGGCTGTTAGCACAAGAAATCTAGACAATGCCTAAAATAATGCAGACCATTTTGCTTTATTGCAGACCATTGCCCTATAGTTAGGTCACGTGTGTGCTTGCCGCCTACTAAGCCTAGTCACTCTTGGGTGCTCCCCCCAACCTTGTGGAGACTGTATTTGCTAGTTCAGTGTTCACTGTCCCATATAGAGGGATCGCCTGGATGGACCCTTTAACTACTAGTGTACAGCTGCTTCTATTAGTGTCCTACTAAGCCCCATTACTCTCGGGTGCTCCCCTCAACCTCTTGGAAACTGTATTTGCTGGTTCAGCGTTCACTGTCCCTTATCACCTGAATCACCTGAATGGACTCTCTAACTTCTAGTGTATGGCTACTTCTATTAGTGTGTAGGTGATTTTTTCAATTGTTGTGTACCAAGAACAGAATTGTTTGAGCTAAACAGTATCATAGCATTTTCCCGTAGCATGCACACCAGCTGGCCCTTCCTGCCTTACTTTTTAAACCCCGTTCCCTGTTATCTACTTAACCAAGTGACTGCTTTTCCTTGGAAACACCACTAGGTGGAGGTATAGGCTCATATTATCCCACTTATTTCCCCATATTTCTCCCAAAAAGCTTTTTGAGCTTTTCTAAAGCTAGTCTTGGTTTCCTGCATCCTACTTAAGCCTCCATTAATGACTGCAGTATAAGTTCAGCTTGCTACCACTCACCTAGATGAACTTCACCTAATATCCCAGCAACTCAGAATGAAAGTGAGCTACATTATCACTGATTGGTTCTGGAGGCTGTGCCTTTCCCCTTCTCATCTGTCAACTTGTCCATCACCATTGCAAATAGGAAAGGGCTCAGAGTTGATCCTTGATGTAATCCCACCTCCACCTTAAATGCATCCATCACTCCCACCGCCCCATGGAGCTGGGACAGATGATTCCGGAAAAATCTCAATAAATAGCAAGATAAAGGACAGATTAGTATGCAGGAGACAAACAGTGATAGATTCACATTAGATGACCCCCAGGTTCCAGTCAGATTTGGGAGTAGTGCTTTCTGAATGAGTGGTAGGACTGTAGATTAAGTGCATAAATTGTGAGTGCTGTAACTACATGGTAAGACTACAGAAATAGTAGTTTTCATACTAAAGATGAATTTATTAAGCAGTCAAGAAATCAGAGTCCTATTAATTCCAGTTCCATGGTAGAAAAGGATGATTTGTGGGGTAAGCTGATGGAGTTCCTGAATGCTGTCTCTTATTGGAAACAGTGTCATGGGTTCGAGCAGCAGTGGGCTTGCCCATCCAGCCTGATTGTTTTTATTTTTATTTATTTAGCAGGCAGAAGAATTAGGCCATGGCTCATTTTCATTTATGACCTTGTTGCAAACTAAGCACAAAGTTATGCAAGAAACATAGTAAGCTATACTATAAAAAAAAAAGAAAGAAAACATAAAATGAGTCTCAGATGTAAATCTAATATATATATATATATATATATATATATATATATATATATATATATATATATATATATATATATTTATATACACACACACACACACACACACACACATATATATATATATATATATATATATATATATATATATATATATATGGGTTAGTTAGTTTTAAACCATACACATGGATATTTATAACTGCAATAAATAACTCTTTGCAGAAAACAATACCTACCTAAACTATGTGGGGGGCTTCACCCCCCCGCCCCCCCTAACTATATATACTAACTCCAGGATTGCACTACAGTGGGGAAAAGGACATATACCTTTTACTTTAATGTGTCAGTGTTATGAGTTTCAGTCAAATGAGTTTTCACTTTTTTGAACTTTCAGTGTTTTGGTCGCAGTCAAATGAATTTCAGTCAAATAAAATTGTTGGTCATATGAAGTAGACCCATATATATATATATATATATATATATATATATATATATATATATATATATATGTATATATATACATATACATACACACATACATATATACATATATATGCATTGAACTGTGCAAAAATTGAAGTGAAAACATTAGAAGTAACACAAATGAATATACAGATCAACATACATAGAAGAATACTTCACAACATTTCACACAATATTTATACTGTAACTTGGTGCAACTCTGAAAACAGGAATAACTCCAAATATAAAACATTAGATCAACTTCTACATAAGTTGTGAGTAGACATTGTAAGTTAATTTATCAACCACTGGTTTCAAATGATGCACTTTGGAGCCTAGACTATCACTGAGGGATACAAAGGGAGCTTTGTAATACCAGCAATCTCAATATTAACCAGACGATCAATCAAACATGGTGGCAAGAGAGGTTCATCACACAGTGCTTCCCTGACCTCTGGAACAGACTCCCACTGCATATTAAGCTGTGCAATATACTATTTTCCTTTAAACAAGATGTGATGCCCTTCCTCTGGGCCAGTAATCAAGGAGCCTGAATCCTCACCACTGATGAGAGATGTTTACTTGGAACAAAGATGCACACAGTATTTTCAGATGTAGTTCTCTGCACCAAGCACAATTTCCCTTAAGAGCACCCAGGGAGCACACTCCGTCCAGGGGCTTGGTTTCCCTGTCTCTCTAGGCCACCAATAAGACTCCGCACTGGTACATCTGTAGAGTTGAGTCCTCAGATGAGTGTTCCAAGCCAGGTTTTCCACCACTCTTTCTGTGAAACCAGTGCTCTGTGTCCCTGCTCGCAGCAGCTGACACACATACTCTTTGAAATTTGCTTTTCACACACACTTACACACACACACACACACACACACACACACACACACACACACACACACACACACACACACACACACACACACACACACACACACACACACACACACACACACACACACACACACACACACACACACCTGTGAAAGGCTGGCACAGATTTACGTGCTTTGCCACCGTTTGCCCAGACTATAGGGTAGTTACACCACCACCAGCCAGCTGCTCTAAGGATCTTACAAGGTACTCAGTTATAATGAGTAAAATTAATACTAATACAAATGGTAGTGTTTGACCAATGCAGCAAGACAATCAGGAGTAGCCGCAGTGTCACCAAATGATTATAAGTACTCTCAAAGTTTAAAATATTCTCTGAAGGACCAGCCACAATGCTGTTGTGTTCATAGGTTCATAGGTTCATACTAGGCTATCTGCCCTAGGGCATTTATAAGCCTAGCCAGAGTGTGTTTGGCTTTCGCCACCCATTTTAAATTAATTTTGCTATGCCCTTTTTTGAGGTTAGTATACTGTGCCTCTGTCTAACAGTGACACAGAAGTGATACCCGGGGTAAGCCTATGATCCCCCATCCACTCATCAAGATTCCTCTTGTAGAGAGTCAATGAGGGACTCTGCCTAACCTGGACTGGGATTTTATTCCATAGTGAAGGGAGCCTCTGGGTTATGAATCTGTCCCTCCAGCATGTCCTATTTATTTCAGTGCTGAGGTTCAAGTCTCTCGAGCACATAGCTCGATGGGATTTGGATTTTCTGAGGTGCAGCATGTCCATTAATTCTGGGTTGGACATGGCTTTATACGTCAGGCACAGATCGCCTCTGAGTGGGCAGTATGCTACTGAGTAGAGCTGGCGTTTCTTTAACCAGGCAGCATATGGCATCTGTTTGAGCCCTTTGATCCTCTTGGTGAGGTACTTTTGGGGTCTTTCCAGTTGCTGCAGGTGTCTGGTAAGGTACATCCCAAAAGGGGCATTGTACTCAATTATGGGCCTGATGAGGGATGAGTAAAGAGGCACGATGACCTCCCCTGATCTAGATGTGAATCCCTTCATGATTAGGTGGGCTATATAAAATGTTTTTCTAACCACTTTGGCCACGTGGTTGTCAAATGAGAGATTGCTATCAACTTGGGTCCCCAGGTCCCTAATTACTTTTTCCATACTTAATGGATTACCACTTATGTGGTAATTTGTGGGCACTTTGTTTTTGCCAAAGGGGATGACTTTACACTTTTTGGCATTTAGCTTGAGGCCATGGCTCTGGCACCAGTTGTCTGTTTCTATGAGGCCCTTTTGGAGGATGCTTGTGTCGGCTGGAGAGTCAATTATGGCACCCAGTTTGCAGTCATCTGCGAACTTGGTCAGCCACAGTCCTTCCGTGTTGGCCTGTACCTCTGAGAAATATATACCAAACAAGAGAGGTCCCAGGACTGAGCCTTGTGGGATGCCACTTGTAACTGGTTTGGAGTCTGACATGGCTCCAGCAATTCTAACCATGTGGGTTCTGTCCTTGAGCCAGTTTGCAACCCATCTAGTGACATAGGGGTTTATATTTAAGCTGGTGAGCTTATCTATAATGCCCAAGTGGGGTATTGTATCAAAGGCTTTTGCAAGGTCCAGGTAGGCTGTGTGGACCACCTTCCCCTTGTCAATGGCCTTGGCGACTGTTTCAAAGAAATCAACCAGGTTTAAGAGGCAGGATCTGCCATTAACAAAGCCGAACTGGGTAGGATCCAGTGTCTGTAGGTCCCCAATATCTTTATTTATAAGGTCCATGATGATCCTTTCCATAGCTTTGCAGACCAAGCTAGTCAGGCTTATGGGGCGATAGTTTCCAGGATCCGTTGAGGCACCACCTTTGTGGAGAGGGACCACCATTGCTGTACGCCACTCTTTGGGTACATATCCTGTAGTAAGGCTGAGATTGAACAGTAGTTTTATGTTTGGGTTTAGCTCTTCTTGGAGTTCATGTAGGACGCAGCCTGGGACACCGTCTGGTCCCATTGATGCTGTGTTTTTTGCTTTGAAGAGGGCAGCTCTTACCTGAGCATCTGAGATGTCAGGGGGGCAGCACTCTGCTGGGATAGATTTTCGCCCTTTTGGGGGGGGGGGGGGAAGTTTGCGCTGAACCTATCAGCTAGGATGTTGGCAATGTCTGTGGGTTTGGTGTATTTTTGTCATTTTGGACTAATTCTGAGCATATCTGGGAATTCCCACCCAGGTTCCTAACATAACTAAAGAAAGCCTTGTGATTATCCTTAGTGTCCTGTGCAATTTTTCTCTCGAAGCTGGCCTTAGACGATTTTATGAGTGGCGTAGTTTTTGCTAATACTGATCAGAGATGCCTTCCCTTTTTGGGATTTTGCTCTATCATGTAGTAGCTTCCTCCTTCTATTGTATAGTTTGTTTATGGCTGGGGTCCACCAGACAGGACGCCTGCCTTTGGAGGATTGGATCTTGGTTTTATTTGGGATTGCATGATCCATGCATTCCTGAAGGTGTTCATAGAATGTGTTTATAAAGGATTCTGCGGTCTGGGCCATATTTTCCACAGGCCCGGGGGCTTTGAAGGATTCCACCTCAGTTTTGAGGAGTGTGAAATTTGCTTTAGAGAAGTTTTTCACTGTGGTTTTCTGCGCAGGGGGTGGGGTTGGGATGTGAATATCCAGTGAGATTAGTTTATGGTCTGATCTTATCAGTGAGGGATACACTTCTGGTCTGGAGCATAGAGTCCCCATGTTGGTGATGATCAGGTCCAGTATGTTTTCCCCTCTTGTGGGAGTGGTAACAAGTTGTTCCATAGCATTTGAGTTTATAAATTCTAGGAACCTTTGGGCTAGGTGTTGGAGCTAGAGTAATGCTCCCAGTCTATGTTTGGGTAGTTGAAGTCGCCCAATATAATGGTGTTTGGAGAGACCTTCATATTTTCCAGTGTTCTCAGGAAGGCCAAGTGGAGTTCCTGGGTTTGGGAGGGTGGTCTGTAGCAGGCTATAAACTGGAAGGCAGTTTTACCCACTGTTAGTTGCACATGGATAGTCCCTGATGCTTCGTGCTGTGCCACCAACCTGGAGGTGTGGGTATCTTTGACGAATATTGATACCCCCCCTCCTTTTGTGGCTCGGTCCAAGTTTTGGGGCCAAAAAGCATGGTATGAGGTATAACCTGGTAGTGCTGGGTTTCTGTTACTGCACAGATATCAATGTTCTCCATGCTAAGGAGAGTTTCGAGTGCATGCATCTTGAGGTTTAGACTTCTGGCGTTGAGTAGCATTACTCTTAGTTTCTTATCCCTTGTGATACCTATGGAGGTGGGTTTGTCTTTTGAGCCTTGCCTAAAAAAGGCACTATAGGGGTAGCAAGAGCCTTTGCCAATATCTGAAAGCCCAGGGGTGATAGGTGCAAGCCGTCCCTAGTGAAGCATCTTGGCTTGTCGAGCATGTCATCCCTTGCTGACAGGCACTGGATCCCCTTTGAATGACACCAATACTTAAGCCAATTGTTGAAATTGGTCATCTTGTCTTCGTATTGTGGCATCATTCTTGGTGAAGGTAAGATGCTACTCAAGGTCAGGGTCATACCGGCCCAGGCTACATGCTCAGAGAGCTCCTCTATGTCTTTTTTCATGTAGTCCTGGGAGGTACTTCTCAGGTCATTCACACCAGCATGGACAATGACTGAGTCATATTTGTACTTGCCTTGGAGTGACCTGAGTGCTTGTGTTATGTGGCGGATCCTAGCGCCCGACAGGCAGCTTTCGGCTTTTCCCGGTTAGGGGTCGCCGTGTCTTTCGGCTTTTCCCGGTTAGGGGTCGCCACAACGGAACTCCAGTCCGCTAATGATTAGCAGTAGATTTTTACGTGTCGAGTTGCCACCTCTGACACACAACCTTCAATGAAGGTACGCCCATTCATGCATGTCTCCACACAGAAGATGCTCTAGCTGAGAATCGAACAGGACAGCGTCTTACTGTGAGGCGACAATGCTACCGCAGCACCACCACTGCAGTGAAAAGTTTAAATATATTTAATAATAAATAATAAAAGAACATGAAAATACTGAATACCTACTTACAATGAACACCATCAATCACAGAAAATATTAAAAATAACTCCGATGGATAGATTCCCACAGATACAAAAAAAAAAAACAGTATTCCCTGGTTACTTACTAAAGCAAGGCAAGATGAAGTGGTGAGTGATCCTTTTTTGTCAGGTTTCAAAAACAGAGTGCCCTGAGAATTCTGTGTCATCTAGTATTAAAACCTCATTTCAGTGATGGATTACAGAATGTTATCACTTACATTTGGTCATCTGACTTCTGATTTCCATACTACCCCCCTTTACTAGAAACTGAACCAGAATCTAGCACATACTATGTGTTACCATATACACATATAGAGCTTTGCTAAGATGTGTTATAGCACCTAGAAGCTATAAAACCATTTCAACACTTCCAGCCTTCCAGGGTAGCAATTACTTTACCTCTAAGGACAATACAGTAGGATTCCTAGTCCTGGTTTTCAAAGACATTTTGTCTCTGGCAGCAATCAGAACTGCAAGATACAATCTTTATTGCCTAAACCAGGTAATTTAATTTCAGATTATTTTTCAAAGTTTTCTGGACTGAGATTAACCTCTTCTCTTCCATTATTCTCTGTTGTAATATATTAATTTCAACAGTTACAGTACAGTCTGACATGCAGGTGTATTTCTTTTCTGTCCAGCAGGACCAACTGCATTTTTAACACAAGTAGCTTTATAAATTCAGTTTCAACACAAGCACCTGTACAAATCAGTTTGATATACAAATGACATATAATTCTTTACAAAACTCCACCTAGCTATGCTGGCCTGTGTTACAAATCCACTACTTTACTTCTTTCTCCTGCAGAGCTGTCAATACCTCACATCATCACATAAGACCTCAATGATTGGATGGATATTTGCAAATTCACCCCATGCTAGAATGCACTACCCCTCTTATTGACAGGAGGTATGCTCTAATTGTGGGTACAGGGCAAGGCATAAATACTGGCAAGACTCATTTGTTTTGAATTTCCTATGATCTTATGATATGTTTTATCTAAACATTGACAAGGGTTTTGACACTGTACCCTGTATTTGACAACGAAATTAAACAGTTCTGCATATTAGAGTCAATGAGATTCCTTTTTTTTAATAAATAATAAAAAAACCCTCTGAAGACAATAAGCAGAGTCCAATATAATTCATTACAAGAACTGGGCTTCTTTCGATTCCCTGAACCATCTATCAATATCTAGCAGGAGACAAGCTCAACCTGCATGTTGATGGCACCAGTAAAGGTGCAGTGAAGATACATACAACAGATAATGTGAATTGGGGTATGCTGTAAGTGCAGTGAAGGCACATACAACAGCAAGTGTGAACTGCAGTATGCTGCAGGTACATACAACAGCCAGTGTGAACTGGGGTATGCTGCAGATTACAGGGGAGGTAAATGCATAGTGGCTGGGTTGCGATGCATAAAGGTGTATGGCTGCGCACTCTGATGGAAATTTATGGAAGGAATATCCAATTTGGAAGAATGGCTGATAACAGAAGAGCTAAGGAATGGACCTGGAATCAATAATCACTCTTTTACAGGCTCATACATTGATATGTAAAATTAAAGTGGTATAGGCAAACAGGATACTGGTTGAGATAGCTGAAAGAGTGACTCTGAGAGAAGCTGAGGTCATAGATGTTGCAGAAAATTGGGAAGGCCAAATCTGAAGTTGTTTGACCCCTTTTGGCTGACTAATTTTATAAGATTAATGGCCATATCACTGATGTATATCTTAGCAATGGAGATTTCAGTGAGGTACTTCTACAGCAAAGCTTAATATTGTCATTTATTTCAAAAAGTAAACTATATTACAGGGAAATAGTACAACTGACAGGTTTATGACTGGAGAGTTAATAAAGTGTGTGTGGTGTGATTGACGTCCTTACACATTGGGGGATGCAGGAAGTGTTCCCCCGGCAAAATACCTTTTATCTTGTTTCATACTGGATGACATTTCTTTTAGGAAGTACTTTTTAGAACATATTTCTTACAATGCAAGTTATTTGTTGAATATAAGTAGTATTTGATTTTCTATGGCTTTTGCTTCATCTTTCTGTCCATACATCTATCTACCCATCTATCCACCCATCTATCCACAGTTTTATTTTAATATATGTTTTTATACATTTTCTGTAGTTTAGGCATTGACATTTTGGGACTTGATTAGATGAAATGATTCCATTTTGTGTGGTAATATGATTTGTGAATACCACAACGTAAGGAGGCATTTACAAGGTGTGCCTTCTTAGATCAAGAACAGAAAATGGAAATGAGACATTCATAGCAGCTGAAAAGGGTACAGTTTATGAAAAAATAAAGAAATACCATTTTGCAAGGATGGTGGTGACATCCAGGGATAAACTGGATAATTCCTTAGCTGTTTGTTAGTCAGTGAGAGTGTACTAATATGCATGGGACATACAGGAGAATGTGCAGATAAAATGAACAGAAGGAGAAGCAAATTAAGGAACTAGGAGCAACAGATGTTCTAACTTAATGAAGCAAACTTGTCTTTATCTAACCATGCATAATGAAGTATGATCACATATACTACATCTGAAAAAAGTGCCACTTTAAATCTATATTTCAATTTTACTTGACTGCAAAATATTCTAATCCCACAATATCTGAGTATTGCATGAATAATTAAACTTAGCTTTTCTCCAAAGTAATTTAATTTAATTCAGAAATAATACTACATATGTCTTAGTGGTTATGATTTAAAACAAATGAAGGCATTGCATGTACCACAGCAGTAATGTAGGCTGAGCTATAGATAACATTTTATTATGAATGGCTGAGACTAGGTTTATTGCAGAACATTGCTACTTCAAGTAGCACACTAAATTGCATTTAAATGCTTCCCCTGTCATTTGAACAAAGTGTTTTAATACTCTGCTGGGATGTTTACAGTGGATTAATATCTTTAATATTGTTTTCGTCTGTGCAGTCAATAATTTATATCAAACATTTTACAGAGAGTTTCGGACTGTGCAACATTTTCTTTCAGGTTATTTTTTTCAGGTTTACAGAAAGAATAAAACTGACCAAATGCAGTCCTCAGATTAATGCATTTAGTGCCTAAATAAAATCTACACTGGTCTCTTTAATTGTCAATACCTGACATACTGCACAAGAAGGCATTTGTTTATTGCAATAATTGGATTTCTGTCTTTTTAGATTCAGGAATGAAAGAACCTCAGAGATTCTGTAAATGACAAAAAATCAATCAGATGTAAAACAAAATCTATCACCACTGGAGACAGAGCTTCACAGATTTGAGACACAGATATACAAAGAGATAGACAGATTGATACATAGATGGATAGTTTTAAAAAAATGCAACTAAAAATTCACTCCCAACATGCACAGATCTGTACTTGTCAGGAAATTACCTAATGAACTTTTCTTCTTCTCTCAATTAACATAGTTGCCTGGTATCTACCTAAACTGTCTACATATATTACTCTCTCTGCAGTTAGTACCTATGCTATTAAATGCATCTTTGTTGTACTATGCCATGATGTTACTCTGATTTTTTTTTATTTTAGGCATTGTTACCTTCCTTGTAAATAACTTAATGCCAAGCAAATTTCTCAATCATATTGTTACTGCATTCTTAAAATACTGTACTTTTACCTTGTATATGTTCGTATTGTATATTACTCTCTGCTTTTGTACTGTTAAGTATCTTGCAACTTGAATTGTTAGATTTTTCTTATTTTTTAGTTATTTTCCTGGAGCTTTTCTCCTCTGGTCTCCACTGAAAAGGGGCTCTCTTGGCCCAGTCGGACTAACCCAGTTAACAAATGTAAAATTAAATAAAATAAATTTAATTAATACATTTATTTATTTATTAGAGTTAGTTCATTTAGAAAACCAGTTCAAAATACTTCAGAAACCTCTTTAACAATGATACCATTTTTACTGAGTGCATACTTGCATATTTCAGGATATAGAGGGGATTTGGTATATATTAGCTATTTTAGCTGTTGCTAAGAATTTGTTATTGATTTGGAATTATAAAACACATATTACAATACAACATGAAGTTGAAAATGTAATACTGTTATAAAGCACATAACACAACTATCTTAGGGCAATATATGAAGAGAAATATTCATAGCGTAGTGACCTACTGACTGATAAAAAATGCTTTTTTCAAACAAGGTACCGGGTTTATCAAAAAAAACATAAGCTGTAAAGCATAAGGACACTGATATCTGACTCAGTGCCACATCATGCCTAAACAACAGTTCGTATTAAATGCTTGCATTAGAATCTGATGTTACAACTGGCTATAGTTTGCCTTAAGAAAAGCATCTCGCAAGTGTCAGTGTTTAGTGAACAGTGTCTTAATATGATGCATGGTTTTCATTTTAATGCTGACTCTAGCATCCTCCAGCATATAAAATGGCATCACATATGAATGCTCATGAAACTGTACATTTTCCAGCAATACTGTTTAGTATATCATAACATCACCAGTCATTCAACCTTACTCTACCACGAATTGCTAGAAATGCTTTACAAAGAAAAATGATCTGGTGAGATTATTTATTTTTTGTTTTCCTTGACATACATGCTGTATTTCTTTAGGATATTAGTTGCTAAGTATAAAGTACATAGATGACAAAAACATTTATTTAACTAAAACAGGATTTGATTGACATACATTTGAAATTTAGACTTCATATCCTTTAGAAAATGCATTTTAAAACAAACCTTGTTATTCTAGATACTTTATTATCTGTCCCTATTTATGGGCCTTTGTACCCCTAGTATATCAGGCTTTGTCCAGATTTCTTGGGCTAAGAGGTTGGGAGGTATGTTTTCTAAGTACTGTAAGTATATAAGAGCAAGGTGAGTGTGTCATGTCTATTTGATGTATGTGTTGCTATGAGTTTTAATAAGGCATGGACTAGTTACCATTTCTGAAGGCTCACAGTGTACAGTAATAGTGAATTGTCTTTGCAGCTGATGAAATAAAGATGGCTCTTGGTAACAACTGATCTAGTCATCTACCACCGTTATGAAATTTGCATTGTATTGCAGATAAACGTTGCCAGAAAAAAGGAAGGTATCACAAAGTGCAAAACAGTGAACTCCTGCATACAAATGTTAAGTTACTTCATTCTTTGTGTAGATTCTTAGTTACAACAAGGAACATGGATATGTACTGTACAGTTCTTGAAAAAAATATATGGCTTTCCTTCCTTATCTTATTCTATTTTTATGGTTAAGTTCATAACAGCATACTGTCTCCCACCCCTTTAATAATCATGTAATGACATTATAAAAAATAACAAGAGAAATTATCCAGTTACCATTAGGTCTGAAGTGTACCACAATGTACCAAATGCACATCCAAGTGAAAGGAAATAGCAATAATTATATTTAAGCTGTAGAAAATCTATGTAAAGCATACACACATGGGTGATGATACAGAACCATTCTTAGCTGTTCTTAATGTTCAAGACATTTTGTTTATTTCCTCTTTTGCTTTATTAGTTAGGACTACTCATTCGTTGTTACAGCATGCACTTTTAGCCATCTAACATTAACTGATAGTTGTTTGTAATGGTTTTAGTATACATGTATTCTACTTTCTTGTGGAAAGAATGTATGTATTTTGTGTGGAGCTTTTCTTCCTGTCCGCCTCTGAAAAGGGACATTGTGCCAAGTCGAACCATCCCTGTAAACAAATGCTAATAAATAAGGAAACAGATAATCAAACATTAGGCCTTAATGAAATGCAGGTGCAGAATAGTGAATTGCATGATTATGGAAGCATACAAAGTAGTCTGTTACTGTTTAACCACTGTTTAACCACGTTGGTATTTTTTTATTCTTCCATCGCCCGCATGGTGGACCAGCGTAGGGACTATGAGACAGTTTCCACTGATTCTGCTATCCCTGTTGTCATAGATGAAACTTCCTTGACAAAACTGCAGGGTTCATACTTATAAAAATTAAATAAAAAGAGCTTGAATGATGAATGAGTCAAGATTCTTCCTCACTGATAATAAGGAATAGTGACTGACAGGAAGGTACTGACACACACAGAAATCGAAGTACAAAATAGGAGTATGCCCAGTGATAAAAAGCGTTAAAGAAGTGGGTGTAGGTCAGTAAAATCTCAAAAGTTCAATTAAACCTACACAGACATTTTATGACTAAATTGCATGGGCTGTAATATTTTGAAAAATAAATATATGTTCTTTCCTTCTAAAGGTTCACAGGTATGCTTGCCCTTACTTTATGATCTTCATTACTTCTGCTAATGCTATTTTTATGAAAAAGGAACTTTCCAAACCACACAATTACTAAGAGTTGAAAGCTAAGTGCAACCTATTTCCAAATCAACTTTGTAAGCATTCTCACAAAGCAAATAACCACACAACAAACTGAAACCACAGTAAACTGTTCCCCTCTTATCCTGTTTAACAGCTGCTCTATAACAAATTACTTTAATTAATAATGCTAAAGCTTTATAGAGTTCCTCAAGGCACAGGAACATTCTAAGTAAACTCTGATCTGTTGTGAGAAGAGCTGAACAAATAATCATACAATGACTGAAATCGGTCCAAACAGCTTCTGTCTTATCCTATGTAACAGATGCTTTGTAATAAATGACAGTAATTAATCACACTAAGGAGTTGTTGAACTCATTAAGACACAGAGACACACTGCCTAAACTCTGAACTGGTCTGGGAAGAAATGGATAATCTGTAGGTTAAACTGTAGTCTCAACATGTCGGGGGTAGTATTTAAGATGATAATTAAAAATGTGGGACTCAAACAAAAATCACAAGCAGAGAAGGGCAACAGTTCCTGTATATGCTGGCTGTTGTGAAGTAACCACTGCTCCTACAATCTCTCTGTAGCTATCAAAAATTATGTGGTGGCATCACATTACACTGACAGTGTACCAGTTTATAGATATGAAAAACACTTAAGATGGTCTATTATTCTCCATTAACACTTCAACATGCTGGCCAAATATCCACAATGCCATTAAAAATTGTTAGTAGTAGAATTAAGGGTGTTAAGATGCTTCACAAGTTAGATATATAGATTTTTTAATGTAAGTACGACATTAATCTAGTGGATCTGAAATACTCTCGATAAAGGATACCAAGGGTATATGTTTTTGAGAAAGCATAACAATTCAGAGAAGTGGTCTTGGGGAATATCAGAATGAGTGGTAGATCCTGATTCTCACCAGAGAAGTGCCTGAATAACAGTCATACAGAATGTGAGAGTGACACAACTTAAGAATGCAGCAGGCAACCTGAATGACAGCATAAATAGGCAGGATCCCAGATGCAGAGCTAAAGGAGCATCTAACAGTACAACATGGCAAATGATGGGAATGACTTGCAGGATATAGTCAGCACAGGAATGAGGAGATAGCTGGAGTACCTTTTGAGATACAGCTGTAAATGTGAATAGATAGATCTGGAGTCAAAATGCTGCAACTCTATGCACATGGTCATTCCCAAAATGATCTGTGTTCTATTCCTGAAAGAATGCAGGCACTCAGTATTTAGTGGACACACAAGTTCTGCAGTCACAGGGTTTGACAGTAAGAACAGCTTGGCTACTACCTGCTTGCATAGCAAGACACTAGTGTACCTCAGTGTACCTCTAAAGTATAGCTTTTTATAGCTGGATCTGGGTACAGCTCTACCTGGTTTGCATTCTTGGGTAACTTGTAAGGAACTACTGCAGCAGAATTATCTGAGGTATTTTTTCTGAACTGACCATTTCCTGAACATGAAAGTTCTTGTGGATTTGGCTTTTACTCATAGAAACAAAGATAGCAACAGCAGTTAAGGACCACCTGCCACAACCAACCTTCTTCTCCAGAGCCCTAAACATTTTATGTGTATCAGAAATGGTCTGTCAAGCATACTCTCTCCACCTGTAAATGTTCAATGTAAGCACAAACAACCAATACCTCCGAACAGCAAAATTCAATCCACAGACTCGACCAGAGAAGACAACACCAACGCCACTTGTAGAAAACACTATTTAATGATGTATAAAAACTTAATTAAAACAAATTAAAACATATCACAGAGCTGTAATCCATCAGGTTTAGCGCTTTCATCTGATACACTCCAGACTTCATCAGAACCAATTAGCTCCGTAATTGCCATCATTTTATACCATTTTTGGCGCCAAAAACTAAGTTAAGTAATATAATCAACAAATATTCTATAATATAATACGATGCTTGTATAATAATAATAATATTATACTATGATCCCCCCAAAACGTGCACGCTGATTGGCCAGCATGCCCATTGTAAATCGAGTTATACTAATGGAAAAAGGTCCGGTCACCCGGACTTTTTTCCATTAGTATAACTCGGTTTTTTAAAACATTGTTCTATGTAAATGGGTTTAACATATGAGACAGCTTTAAAATAAGCAACGGAGATATCCGCTGCTTATTTTAAAGCTGTCTCGCTATGTTAAACCCATTTAACATAGCGAGGCAGTGTTTAAAAGCAACGGAGAAAGCAAGATCTCCGTTGCTTTTTATGTTTCGCTATGTTAAATGAGTTTAACATAGCGAGACAGTTTTAAAATAAGCAACAGAGATGTCCGCTGTTTATTTTAAAACTGTCTCGCTATGTTAAACTCATTTAACATAGCGAACACTAAAAAGCAACGGAGATCTTAATTTCTCCGTTATTTTTGCTCACAGCTCTGATGTACCGCGCAGGCGCAGTACATCAGAACTGCGGATGCCAGACATCTGCGGAAGGGCAGTAAACAGGCATTATACTATGCCATTATTTAAGAAAAGTAATAGTTTCTTTTCTTAAATAATGTCATGGTATAATAGCAATAACCCACTTCTGGGTGTGGGTAATGCTAAATTTACCCACAGTTGGCTTTGTTTGGTCCTTCAGGCTTCGCCCTCGGGACCAAACCACGCCAACCGAGGGTAAATTATTATTATTATAGCAATAACCCTCTTCTGGGTGTGGGTAATGCTAAATTTACCCACAGTTGGCTTTGTTTGGTCCTTCAGGCTTCGCCCTCGGGACCAAACCACGCCAACCGAGGGTAAATTTAGCATTACCCACACCCAGGCGTGGGTTATTGCTATAATAATAATAATAATTTAATAATAATTACTATGTTGTAGGATTGTTGAATTATTTATGGATTATTATTATTATTATTATTATACATACTCTTTCCATCTGTACAGATCACAGCATCATAGCAAGTTCAAGGCTACTAATTCCAGTGATCATCATTGTCTTACCGGATCCACTGTAGAATGTACCACTCCTCTTAAGGAGGGCTTTCCCGGTTAAGCCCGATGTGAAGTTATGAATGCCCATACAATTAACCAGGCCCCTTTTACAGGAAAATGTATAACACTGCTTTGGTTGCAAGGGCAGTCTATTCTAGAGGTGGGGAGATGCTGAGTAATGAATCTGTCTTACCACCTTGTTTTATCGATCTACTGAATCAAGTATATGTCCCTTGTTCTGGTATTTGTGAGACTGTTTAACATAGCAAAAATGACTATGTTGATGAAATGGCTCAGTTTATGAATATATAATTTATCATGACAGAATTTTGCAAAACCACATCACATATGTACAATGAGATGGTGACATTATTTTTTTATGTTGATCCCCATCAGAACGACATTGCCACCTAATATACAGTAATCTCATGTGAGCTTAACCTCAGCGCTACCTTGACATTATTTTTTTATATTGATCCCCATAAGAAGGACATTGCCACCTAATATACAGTAATCTCATGTGAGCTTAACCTCAGTGCTATGTCTTTTAAAAGCCAATTACTACCAACTTGTCTTTGTTATCCTGAAATATGTGTACTTCATCCTAGTGTGTGTGTGTGTGTGTGTGTGTGTGTGTGTGTGTGTGTGTGTGTCCACACTTACTTTATTCTCTGAAGAAGACTCCAGGTTATAACATACCATTTTACTTTTATTTTCTAGTCCTCACACATCACTTGGCACCTTGTTCTTCTGTTATTACCAATAGTGATATGTCACAATTTGCACATAAAGCTTAATGCAGTACACTGACTATAATTATTCTGCTGGCCATAAAAATGATTGTCACCCAACTATCAAGATGTATGACAGACAGTGTATGTCAGCAGCATGCTAAACTCCTGAATTCAGTACTGAGCAGTACAGGTGATGTGTGGATACACACTACCATCACAATAAACAAGCATTGTTAGTTAACTCACATCACTGTATGTCATCATCTGATTCTCCATAGTATGACAAGTCAGAAGCATATTTTTATGTCAGTTGTCTTGAAGTCAGTGAATACTGATTTATGTTCAATATCTGCAAAATAGTTCCTCCTCTGCAGAGTTTATATATTTTAGAATATATTTAACTATATGGTTTTATGGTAGTTTGGCACCCTTTAGAAGGCAATCTACCCGAGATGCCAGCATATTTTTATTTCTAATAAGGTTTATGAATTACATAAAAGCTGTTGTTCAATCAATTTAGCTATCACAGATTTCCCAGTGGCTGGTTAAGATGAGACAGAGCTGAATTAGAAAATGTGAGAACTATAATTTAGACAAAAATGGCCAAAAATTGTAGTAGACAAGTAGACTACAGTCTTCTTGCCTTACTTGTCCATAGCCTTTAACACTCTCAGAAAGCAAAGAATAAAAGTATTTGGTCTTCAGAAATTATAAAAAAAAGCCTGGTAGTTAGTGCAGAGGACTAAAGCTTTGTCTTGTTAGTTGACTGGTTCTTGTGTCATGGGTACAGGGTTTAAATATTTTCACCGTCATTTGCCTACTGTGTAATCTTGAGCAAATCACTTAACCAGGCAGTGTTTTGGGGCAATTAGGAATTTGTGCTGCACTCCTTAATGGTTTCCTGGACTGCATGCCTAGTCTGGGATCTAACCTGTGAAACCAAGTGCCAGAATCATTCTTTTCACTTAGCCTATCACACCTACATACCATTCTATCAGGCTTCTTCATTAATAATGTCCCAGTATCACTCCCTCACATCATCTGCATTATTCAGAATAAAGTTTTACTCAGATTAACTCAATTGGCATTTCTTTTCCTTGATTAACCATGACCTTTGCCCATTTTTCTGTTATGGTTTTTAACCTTTGCTGCTTTTTGTGGTCTGTATGTTTGTTGTTAATTACCTTAATTTTTTTACGTTGGTAACTTATCTGCACTGATGGAAAACTAATCGACTTTGTGCACATGGATTTAAACAGAAGTTTAAACCTTTGCTGCTTTTTGTGGTCTGTATGTTTGTTGTTATTTACCTTAATTTTTTTACGTTGGTAACTTATCTGCACTGATGGAAAACTAATCGACTTTGTGCACATGGATTTAAACAGAAGTAAGGTTGCTCTTGGTAACTGTGTTCACTCTAGGCTGGTTTATGTAAAACATTCTAATAATACATTTTTCAAACCATCCCAATGAAATCACTTACCTATCCTGTGGAAAGTGCAGTCCTCTTCAACAATACAGATCTGCACACTTCCATAGGAATCCCATTTCCTAATCCAAGCAACAGCAAGGCTGTAGGAAAGTGATACTTTCCAACACTCTAAAGTTCACAAGTTAAGTTACAACAATCTACACGTTGTTGACTGATTTGAACTCCTAGCAATATGCCTAATACAATGCCATGCAGCCATTAAGGCCAAGACAACTGGCATAGCCTCATTTTTTGATGCTTTGCAAGAACTCTCAAGTTCAGTAATACCCAACACGATCTATTTCCTTACATTTCAGTAATGCATTCCTTCTCCAGTATTGTTGGCATCAGCATAACTCATGTTTAACAGTGCTCAAAGCATGCTGTTTCTTACTGGCCCTCATAAATGCTTGGTAGTCACACTTGCCAGCTGTTTCATCCTGCAGAGCTAAAACTGCTATAATCAGTATTTTACCTTTTATTAGAGCTCCTACTACTTGCATCACTGACTCTGGACAAGAGGAGACTACCTGCATGGGAAACATTAGACAATTCCCCTTTGGGACACTCCTATCCTGCTAACCAGCCTCAGCCAGGATAACAGTGGGGGTATGGCTGATGACCTTCTGGAATAACATAGTGACCTACAGAAGGGAAACAAAATGGAAAGCATAACATTAATGAGGACGACCTAGAGGTTCAACATGAGGTATATTAATGCAGAGGACACAGGATGCAAATAATAAACCCACTATGAAAACAATCTCTCTTGCCTCCTGCAGCAGCATTCTTTTCACACGCTGAAAGAAAAAATGGATTTGCAAGCCATCAAATAACATATACAGGAGCAGCTAATAGGCAAATTACAGTACAAAACAATGCTACAGATATACATGCAAGCATGCAGAAGCCAGAAATGTGTTCCACACCCAAGACATACCAACAGTAGCACGTGCACATGAAAATAAGCAACAACAGATCCTAATGCTCACATCTAGGAAACAAATCTGCACACTGTACAATGGTGCTATACCTCTCCACTGTCCCGATTTTCACAGAATGCCCAAACATTTGCTTTGTATTTTTGGTCTATTCCTCATAAAATTTGTTGTTTTCTGGCAAATCATTGAGGACTGAAGTCACTAAATAATGTCTTAGATGTCATATCCTTCAGAAAATGCCTGCTAGCAAAACACCTTTTATTCTAGTAACTTTCTAACCCTGGCCATAAATAAGCTATATAACAGAAGGAGGAAGCTACTACATGATAGAGCAAAATCCCAAAAAGGGAAGGCATCTCTGATCAGTACTAGCAAGAAACTACGATCCCTCATAAAATCATCTAAGGCCAGCTTCGAAAGAAAAATTACACAAGACACTAAAGATAATCACAAGGCCTTCTTTAGTTATGTCAGGAACCTGGGAGGCAACTCCCAGATATGCTCTGAGTTAGTGTAAAATGACAAAAAATGCACTGAACCCACAGACATTGCCAACATCCTGGCAGAAAGATTCAGTGCACACTTATCCCCCCCCTTCCCCTCCAAAAGAGCAAATGTCTAGCCCAACAGAATGTAGCCTCCCTGTGATCACAGATGCACAGGTGAGAGCTGCCCTCTCCAAAGCAAAACACACAGCATCAGTGGGACCAGACGGTGTCCCGGGCTGTGTCTTACATGAGCTCCAAGAAGAACTAAACCCTCACATAAAGACACTGTTCAATCTCAGCCTTACTACAGGATATGTACCCAAGGAATGGCGTACAGCAACAGTTGTCCCGCTCAACAAAGGTGGTGCCACAACGGACCACGGAAACTATCGTTCTATAAGCCTGACTAGCCTGGTCTGCAAGGTTATGGAGCGTATCATCATGGAAATCATAAACAAAGACATTGGGAACCTCCAGACACTGGATCCTACCCAATTCGGCTTTGTTAAGGGCAGATCTTGCCTCTTGAAACTGGTTGACTTTTTTGAAACTGTTACCAAAGCCATAGATGAAGGGAAGGTAGTCCACACAGCCTACCTGGACCTCGCAAAAGCCTTCGACACAATACCCCACTTGGGCATCATAAATAAGCTCACCAGCTTAAATATCAACCCCTATGTCACAAGATGGGTTACGAACTGGCTCAGGGATAGAACCCACATGGTCAGAATTGCAGGTGCCATGTCAGACTCTAAACCAGTTACAAGTGCCATCCCACAAGGCTCAGTCCTGGGACCTCTCTTGTTCGGTATATATTTCTCCGAGGTACAGGCTAACACGGGTAGATTATGGCTGACAAAGTTCGCAGATGACTGAAAACTGGGTGCCATAATCGACTCTCCGGCTGACATGAGCATCCTCCAAAAGGGTCTCACAGAGAAAGATAACTGGTGCCAGAGCCATGGCCTAAAGCTAAATGCCAAAAAGTGCACTGTCATCCCCTTTGGGAAAAACAAAGTGCCCACAAATTACCACATAGGTGGTAATCCATTAAGTACAGAAGAAGCAATTAGGGACTTAGGGACCCAAGTAGATAGCAATCTCTCCTTTGACAATAACTTTGCCAAAGTAGTTAGAAAGACCTTTGATATAGCCCACCTTATCACGAAAGGGTTCACATCTAGATCAAGAGAGGTTATTGTGCCCCTCTATTCATTACTTATCAGGCCCATAATTGAATACAATGCCCCATTTGGGATGTACCTTACCCGACACCTGCAGCAACTGGAAAGATCCCAAAAGTACCTCACCAAGAGGATCAAGGGACTCAAACAGATGCCCTATGCAGTTTGGCTAAAGAAACTCCAGCTCTACTCAGTTGCGTACTGCCTACTCAGAGGTGATCTGTGTCTGATGTATAAAACCATGTCCAACTCAGAATTAATGGACATGCTCCACCTCAAGAAATCCAAATCCCTTAGAGCTACATGCTCCAGGGACTTGAACCTCAGCACAGAAATAAAGAGGACATGCTGGAGTGACCGATTCATATCCCAGAGGCTCCCCTCACTCTGGAACAAAATCCCAATCCATGTTAGGCAGAGCCCCTCACTGACCCTATTCAAGAGAAATATTGATGAGTGGATGGGAGATTGTAAGTTTACCCCTGGGATCTCTTCTGTGTCCTTGCTAGACAGGGGTACAGTAAACTAACCTTAATAGGGCTACCTTCTGTGACCTACTATACAGAGGCACAGTCAACTAATCTAAAAGGGTGGCGAAAGCCAAACACACTCTAGCTAGGCTTATAAGTGCCCTAGGGCAGATAGCCTAGTATCAACCTATGAACCTAAGATTATAACAGCAGTATTTAAAATTTCTCCCTGTTTTTTTGGGCCAATCATACCTCTCAACCTCTTAGAGCAAAAAGCTAGACAAACCTTAAAATGATGGGGACATATTTTAAATATTGCTCTTACAAACTTAGAGAGTTGATATAATAATAGATTTTGCATTAGCATTCATTTTCTGAAGGATGTAGATTCTTAAACTCAAATGTTTGTCATTATTTAATGACTTCAATCCTCAGCTATTTGCCAGGAAAGTACAGATTTTAGGAGGGACATACCAAACATATGAGGCAAAAATCTGGACATTCTGCAAAAATCTGTTCAGTTGAGAGGTATGGGGCCAATGCCTCCCCCCCATTATTTTTGGCTTAGTTCAGAATTCTTGTGCTAAGAGGTTAGGTTGAGAGGTATGAATAGTGTAGATTTATTTATTTGGCATTTGTTTACTGGAAAAGTCCAAATGGGTCATGAGGTACCCATTTTCAGCAGAGGCCTAGGGAGAAAAGCTCCAGATACTATGGTTAACGGAATAAAAAACTAGACAGACATAATAAAGTCATAACATTCAAGTACAAATATGAAAACACATCACGTTGTCAGAATGAGAACTTACAGACATAATAGTCATAAGATTCAAGCACAAAATTTGAAAAACTACACATTAGTTTGTCAGAATAAAAACTCGATAGACATAATAAAGTCATAGTGTTCAAGCATAAATGATATGGAAAGCCTGATAATAGAAAGATGCAGCATTATTTACATAATAGATGATTATCATAATGGTTATTAATATTCTAGAGGTCATGAGATATGGTAACAGATTATATTGGTGAAGGTGTAGGATAGTACGAGTAGAGTAGGTTAGGGTGTGATAGAGGGGATAGTAGGAATAGATGTGGAAAAGGTAGATGCAGATATACTAATGCTGCTACATGTAATGATGCAGAAGCAGCTGCAACAAAACAGCTAGGTACAGAAAAGCAGATACAATGAGGCAGAATATGAATTGGTGACAACAGACTCCCCAAGGACATGTAGCCTTATGCTCTGCCCTATAGATAAGTGCTACATCAAAACAGCTGCCAATTACAACACACATATAATAGAGACAGTCTCTCTTAGCAGATAGCCTGATATTCTGGACTCAGTGAGAGGAATAAACAAGACTTGTGAAAATGGGAAAATAATTAAAGGGAGTAGTGTACCCAGCAGAAATGTGAAATATTAACTACACCATAAAGAATTCCTCTAAATCCCCTCTTCTTCCCTTGTCTGGAGATCTCCAGCATTACAATGATGCAGGATGTCGTACTTGTATCTACATTGCTCACCATTATGTTGCCATGATAGCTAGTCTGCCAGGTCATACCAGGAATCCACCTTCCTGAAAGGACTTGTGAATGGTCTGAACAGACATTCCATGAACTGGCTGTAAATGAGGTACAGCATAATGTTGTTTACTTTTGCACTTCTGATATCTTCTGTGGGGAACTAGCATCAGCAGTCATCATGATGAATCTATAATAAAGCAAAATGGCAGGCTGAAACCCTGAATTATGTGTAGTGTTTCTTTGTATCGCATTGTTGAGCAATGCGTGCACAAGCACAGCCTGTATGTACAAGCAGGTAATTTATTGTAGCTATTTGAAACTACAGCTTGTGGTAATTAACCCTGCCTCCTGGTATTTTACATTACAAAAGAAAAGTCTGCCATCTCAGTCTTGAGACTGCTTGATACCTGGAAGCTTGATAAAAAAGCATCTGGACTGCATATTTCATCAAAGAAAGTACATTTAAACTACATTTATAATTGCTCTTATGTTACCATTTAAATCAGTTTTGTCTGTTGTTTGATGTTTATCTCAAGTTAAAGATATTAATTTAAGGTATTTTTATAGTCTGCGTTACTTTCTGGTTTCTGTTCTGGGCCTACATATTTTTCTGAATTTGTTTCTCATCCCACCCTTTGTATTCTTATTGTACTTTTATACTTGAAGGCTTTTAAGCTGCCTGTCCCTACTGTATATCCAGCCTTGGAAGCTCCTCCCAGTCTCATCTTCTGTATACCTGGCACTAGAAGTTCCTCCCCAGTCTTATCTCCTCTACTCATCTTACTGGTTACTGACAAAAGAAACTGGAAAGGCCCTCCCCTTAGACTGTTAGAGTACTTTGAAATTGCCTTAAAGTGCAAACATTTCTGATTGTTTCTGGTACCCTTTCACTTGTGGCTAACTAAAGTGTGTTTTTACATTAAGAAGACTGGGAATGTTATTCTAGTGGCAATAGTAAATTAGCTTGTTTAGTCCAATTTGGAAAATGCAAAGGGAGGCTTAAAGTGAGAATCACTTGTTGTAACTATTTATTTCCGATACCTTTTCACTTTTGGTTAACTAAAGTGTGTTTTTACATTAAGAAAGCTAGGACTGCATTTCTAGTGGGAGTAGGAATGTAGCCTGGTCTGTCTGAGTTGGGAAACACACATGGGGGCTTAAAGTGACAATTACTTGTTGTAGCTAGTTGATACCTTTTCACATTTAACTAACCAAATGTTTTACATTAAGAAGACTGGGACTATTATTCTAGTGGCAGTAGTAAAGTAGCCCGGTCAGTCCGAGTTAAGAAACACATGGGGTGGCTGAAAGTAAGATTATTTCATCAGCTAGAAGGCCTTTTATGGACTTAGTTGGTTGTTAATCTGTAGTTGAGAGCTGCTTTTGGTGTGCTTTTTCATTAAGAAATTCCAGCATCATCCATCTTGTGGCACAAGGTGTTTACTTAGTCTCTCTTATTTGGGAGACACTCCTGGGAGCTCATAGTGTAGTCTTTTATCAGACAGAAGGCCCAGAAGTTAGTTTTTAGCTTTTTCTGTTTATTATAAATCAGACATGCTTTTGAAGAGCTGTTCACTGCTCAGTGGCAGTTAGCAGTGTCCTGTATAGAAGCAAACCTATAAAGCTAGTAGTTAGGAATATACCCATAACACAGAAAGGCTTTGCATGGAGCTAAGCTTAAGGCAGCTAGAGTATCAAACAGCACTAAAGTCATAGCAATATCTAACATCTAGTCTTCACCCTAGACACCACTCAGGTGAACCCTGTAAAACAAAGACCCTAAACCATACTAGCCCAACCTTAATATAAGTCCTGTCAAGATGGATTTGCAATTTTCTAATGTATCTGTGGCCAGCTAGGTAGATATGGGCATCCTGAGACAATTTAGCAATTGTCTCATGTACTCAGACAGCCTTCTGTTCCTTAAAGAAACTAACATAGTATGTGAGAGATACACATACATAACTTCCTTGGAGGTAAAAATCTCTCTTACAAACTAGTTGTCAAGAACACACACTCTACATCCTTCACACAAACCCCATAAGACAAGCAAACACTTTACCTAATACTCTTGTCATAGGCAATTCCAGTGTTTGACAAACAGATACTCCTCTCACTGGACAAGGAGAAGAAAATGGTCAATTGCCTATCTGAAACTAGAATCTGCATATCATGCATGCACTGAAGTCAGTGCACCCCAGGTACCAATATGATTCTATCATAGTCCATATGGGTGTAAATGACCTGAGACATGCCTCATTGGACTATATGAAAAGAAACATTATGGAGCTCTCTGAACATAAGTCACCAACAGGTATGTGCCTTGTATTGAACAGCATTCTACTTTCACCAAGAATGATACCACATTATGAACACAAAATGATTGATTTTAATCATTGACTTAGTTTCTGGTGTCACTCTAGGGGAATCCAGTATCTATCAGCATGGGAGGACATGATTAACAGATCACTTTGCTTTGTTAAGGATGGTCTGCACCCGCACCCTCTGGACATTCAGATATTGCCTAAGACTTTATCCATCCCCTTAGAGCCTTTTTAGGTAATGTCAAAATAGTAAAACTACTAACACAGAAAAAAAAAAAAAAAAAAAAAACTAAAAGCAACCTTAAGGTGTCACTGCTCAGTGCTAGGAACCTAAGCAAGAAAGTATACACACTGCAAGCTCTACTCACTCTGGAAAATGTAGACACCTGTGCTTTTACTGAGACTTCATTTAAAGCCGCAACCACAAAAAGTTCTCCAGCAATGGAAGCTACAGTACATTCCACACATTTAGACCAACAGCCACACAGACATGGGCTAAAGTTTGATCTATGTTAACAACAAATACAACTCCAGGTTTGTTAAATAGGATGATGCCTTGGAGTTCATCCACATCCAAGTCTCAATAAGCAAGATTCCTTACCATGTCCTGGCCAGCTACAGGTTGCCCTCTATGACACACAAAGCTCACAACTCTCATCTAGACATACTAGAGGCACTCATCATCCAGAGAAATACCCTATGCATGTGAGATTTTTAACTACCCATCTAGAAAATGGGAAAAATTTCCTGAACTTTATCAACACAAACACCTTAGACCAGATAGTCCATTCTCCAACCAGAGGCTCAAACATATTGGATCTAGTACTCACCAACATGGGAGAGCATTGCCACCCCTGCCCCATGGGTGTCATGTCTTCAGTGGTGAAGTCAGACCACAAAGCTGTCACCCTCAAAATAAAAATCATCCTAGAAAGCCAAACCAAACACATAACAGGAAATATTCTAAAGCAAACTGCAGCCTATTAAGTGACATTTTGTCAAAATGAATGGCTCCCCCAAACCCTGACAGCACAGCTGCCTATGCAGAATTGTTTACATATATTGTGTACAAACATGTAAATGGTTGTATTAAAGCTACCATACTTACCAGAAGTAATCCCGCAAAACAAACCTTACCATAACAGGCTATCTACTAAAAGAAAAAAATCATGGCCAAAATCAGAAACAGCAACTCTCATACAGACAAGATCTCTCTCTTTTAACTAAACAAGAAACTAAGAGCTCTAATAAAGTCCAACAAGGCCAGTTATGAGGTCAGGATAGTCTCCCAGGCTAAGGACAATCACAAGACCTTCTTCACCTATTTCAGCAACCTTGAAGGTAATACTCAGCGGTGTGCAGAACTGGTGGTAAATGGCACAACCTTCACTGACCAGGGTGACAAAGCTAATGTACTGGCTGATAATTTTAGCTCTAACTTCACCCTCCATTCCCCACAACCACTACCCACTGTGAAATCCCTTCTAGCAAGTCTAATATGCAGTGCCATGGAATTAATTATCCTGGAAATTATCAACAAGGACATTTGTAACCTACAGACACTGGAACCATCATAGTTTGGCCTTATTAAAGGAAAGTCTTGTCTACTTAACCTGGCAAACTTCTTCAATAGGTTCACCATGGCTATGGATGAGGGGGAAATGGTGCATACTACCTACACTGACCTGGCCAAGGCATTCAATACTCCACTCAGGTATTGTTGTCAAACTGTCATAACTAGGCAGAAATCTGTACATAACTCACTAGATTGCCAAGCTGACTCACAGATAGGACCCAGGAAATCTAGATTGGTGAGACCACCTTGACCAGAGATCAGTCACCAGTGTAGTATCCCAGGGCTCCATGTTGGGCCTGGCCCTATTTGGCATCTACTTCCTGGAAGTCAAGGCTAATATCAAAGGCCTCTGGCTCACCAAGTTTGCTGATGACTGTAAATTGGGAGCTATCATAGATTCCCCCTCCCCCTGACAGCAACATCCTAAGAAAGGGTCTAACACAAAAGCCACAGATTGAAACTGGATGCAAAGAAATGCATTATACTGCCCTTTGGGACATCATACACCCAAGTTAATCACTTCATTGATAAAAGACCCTTAAAAGTTGACCCATTAGTTAGGGGCCTGGCAACATATGTAGACAGTAATCTGGCATTTGAATAACATGTAGCCAAGATAGCAAAAAAAAATCATTCTATGTCGTCCAACTCATAAGCAAGGGGCATGGCATCCAATTCCAAGGAAGTAATAGTACCCCTCTACTCAGCTTTTAACACAGTCATCATTGAGTACAATGCCCTCTTTGGCATGTACCTAACCAGGCACTTGTAACAGTTGAAATGCCCTCAAACATTCCTCACCAGGAGAATCCAGGGTATGAATAACCTGTCCTACACAGATCGTCTGAAAGTCCTATCTCTGTACTCAGTCTCCAACAGGTTACTAAAAGGCAATCTATGCCTAGCATATAAGGCATCCTCAGATCCAACTCTGATGGATCTCTTGCACATCTACAAGACAAACATCACCAGAAACACTAGATCCAAGGATCTGAACTTTGCCTGCAACATAAATAGAGCCTAATGGGGGGACTGATATGCATCTCAAAGGATCCTCACACTATGGAATAAGCTCCCAATCTGTGTGAAGCAGAGTTCATCCCTGCCTATATTCAACAGAAACCTTGATCATTGGATAGAAAATCACAAATTCAGCTCTGGTCTGGCCCACACATCTCTGATGGACAGAGGTTGGCAGTAAGTAAATTAATCCCCAACTAACATACCTCCCCAATGACAGAGCAATTAGCTACTTCTTTATTAATATAGCCCACTAAATAGGCATTCAAAGAACTCTGGAGAAAAACTGGGTTGGGTTGCACAGCAAGGCTTGCAAAGACCCTGGTGGTCATTAGCCTAGTATAAACCTATTAACTTTTAAAATTATGTGCAGCATGCAGGTGATGAGCTGCAGAAGCTAAACACACCTTATGTCATTGGTGCATTTCTATGAAAGATAGCAATTCATAGGCAAAGGAGGAATCAAAGTTCATTAGCTTAAATATAGTGCAATCTACTACTTATTAGAGATGCTTATTGCTGCTATGCCATTATAAATGCCAAAATGCACAGCAAGGCCAAATGCACTGCAGACTACTTTGAGCAGATTTAATCCCTTTCAGCCAGAATTACAGCAGCAATTTCATAGGAGACACTGTAAGGATATATAAGTAAGCTTACTGATGTGCAGATTATCCAGCTGAATGCTTCTTGTGAGCAGTGTTCACAATTATTTTCACCAACAGTATTCTCGTGCTACTCTAGCCTAGTCTAGTGCATTCTTGCATCTGTGCACTTACAGTCATGAGTGGGGATGGTAGCCTCATGCAGAATACAGCCCCCACGACTAATCTGCCACATGATATGATGCAACAGTTTGGCATCCTGTGTGCTTCGGAATGGCAGTAGGCAATGTTTAACGAAGGGAAGGGACAGCATCTTGGATTCATGCTCAGTCGCCAAAGGTAATTTCAGCAAATGGAAACAAAGAGAAAACTGTTCGCTGAAACTATCTTCAGGAAACATTACAACATTGTTTTTGCAGGGGTCAAACCTGCCTGCACCCCCACACCCTACTGTATGTATATATACCAACTCTGAGGTTGCACAGCAGTGAAGATAAAGGCAAACTCCACTGTCACTGAAAGTAGTTTTGGCAAACAGCACTTATTTTTTCTGTGTTCAGTGACAGTGAAAGAACCTTCATCAAAGTGAAGCATTTCCTAGTATCATTACAGCTAATGACTTTTCTGGTCTGCAACACACAAACATTCTGCCCCTCTGTGTACATCCCATACACAGTATCTCCACCACAGGTACAACTACGGGGGACATCCAAACATGTTAACCCTGCCATTATATCCTAGCCCCTCCAATACATACAAGAACATGTGCTACCACATTCTTAGTGACACAGCAGCACACAAACAAAACAGCAAATAGGTCAGTCCCTACCTGTACTTACCATGCCACACACTGGCTGACTCCTGTGAGAAGCAAATACATGGCTGCCATGGTGTAACCATTCCTGTATAAATCTATAATGCTCTGAGGCATGCTGCTATCGCTTTGTCATTACTACATCCATGTAACTAAACATGAACATTCAAATACTATGTTCTTTTGTCTCTTTAAGTGTATGCATATCTTCTAAACATGATAGATAGCAGATGTTGCACAAATTCAGCATTGTAAAGAATAATGTCTTGCTACAGACACTCTGAATACATGGTTAGAGCCTGTTATGGCAAGGGTTAGCTCATCAGCCTTTGCAAGACTGTGTGTGGGACACAGTGGTTTACAACATCAGTGACATAATTGGGAGAAACCACCTCACAAAGCAATGTCAGAAGTGTATAAACAATATGACAAGGCAGACCTTGTAGACGGCATAGCAGCACATGGGGCAGCAAACATGGGTAGCCCTCCATCTGGAAAAACACTCACCAATGACGAGTCACTCCTGGCATACCTACATAATGACAGTGTGGGGATAGACATCATACCAAGAGGCATAGACAAAGGTTCCTATAATTCCCACAAGCCAAGTACCTGTCATTTATTTATTTAAGGCACCCCAGCCGAGAATCGAACTGGAGAACCTCTTGCTGTGAGGCGACAACGTTAACTGCTGCACCACTGTGCCACCCTCAGTCATGGAGACTAGCCACGTTAGTAGCCTTAATGGGTGACCTATACAACAACTCACCCCAAACTGATGACAGAGCACTCACAATGGTCACTACTTATGTATTTCACAGATGCATCATACATTTAGACTCATTAGACTGCCAGCGCAGGTAAGTTTTTCATATTTTAAACCATTAATCCCATTATTAGCATGCACGGCATAGGGCATGGAATTGTTGCGCAAGCACTGTCACAAAGTTTTTCTTTCCATAGTATTTTGCTCCATGTCTGGTAACTATGTAGTCCTCCCCATTTTTCCCCATACAACAGGCATACCCAGTGCCATACAGTGATGACATTATGGGATATATTAATATGCAGATTAATAATAGATAAAGTCTTACAAAAACATAGAGCAATACGGGGAAACAAAGAAAAGAAATAAAATACCACCATGAAACAGTGAATACAGAAAACTATAAAGCAATTAAGACAAGAAGTATCACTATTAGAAGAATACAGGGGAGGGAACAGATAATCAAAAATACTTAAAAAGATAAAATATGGTAAAACACATAATATTAAAACAGACCATGATTTGTCATACACTATTGCAAATAGTAAGTTAAAAAATATCAACACAGGCAGAACAATAAGAAGATATATAGATAAATATAAAAGAAAAGTACAAAGTAAGCAATTTATGAAGATTCTAGGGAATGTAATAAAGATGCTGAATAGATATATAAAAAAGAAAAGAAACAGTAAGGAGTTCTAATGTACTGGATACAAAATAGGATGAAGTAATAGCCAGAGAAATTGAAATAAAATTACAAAAAGTTCCTAAATGGAAAACCGGGGGCCCAGATGCAGTACTTAACCTTTGACTAAAAGTATTAACATCTTTTCACAATGATTTAGCCCTGAATAAGAATTACTTATGTGTACATCCTGAACAGACTCCAACCTGTTTAACAATGAGAAAAACAATATTCCCACTTAAGAATGAATCTGCAAGCCATCCTAAAAACTATGGACTAATAACATGTCTTCCAACAATATACAAACTATATACTAGAATTGATGACAGAGTTTATAGTCATTCAGAAAAAAGCACATTTATAGAAATAAAACAAAAGGAGTACACAAGATCAATAACATTAAAGTGACGATGAAGCAGTAGCAAACTGCTTTGCAGGTAAGCCATGACAAAGGATAAATTATTATCCCAGGGATAACAATTCAAAGGGGGGATATTCCAGGGTGATTCTTTGTCACCACTTTTTTTGACTTGCCCTTAACCCATTAAGGTGTTTAATGAACAGATTAGGCCATGGTTACAATTTGGCTCCCAGAAAACAACCTTGTTTAAAGACTTATCGTCTACTTTTTGTGGATGATTTAAAAAAACTGTATAGTTCATCAGATGAGGGGTTGAAAGCACCATGGCAAGTGGTTAAAACTTTCTCAGAAATTATAATTGCCATTTGGTCTTAATAAATTTGAAAAGGCAATGTTTAAAGCAGGAAAGCTGGAGCACGACCAAAATATGAGTCTGGGACAGGAACGTGATATAAAGGAACTTGAGCAGGAGGGAGTATATAAATATTTGGGAACTGATGAAGGATCAGTAATAAAACATGAGGAAATTTGAATAAAACCCAGTAAGGAATACTTTAGAAGACTAAAATTAATAATGCTGAAAACTCCCTTGACATCTAAGAACAAAGTCCAAGCTGTAAACCAATTTGCTTTACAGATTTGGGATGCTTGACTGGCCTCAAAAAGTAGTGGATTAGTTGAACAGGAAAACAAGGGAAAAAGCTTCATGCTTATCAAGTAATATATATGCAAATCAGTGTATAGCAAGATTATATTTTCATTGTTCTGAAGGAGGTATGGCCCTCCTTGAAACTGATTACATGTACAGATTTGCAGTCATGTGACTGCATACATCTGCTGACCTCACCAGATCCAACCACAGTGAAAAGTTTAAAACATGAAGAAAAGAAGTCTAAGATGACTCCCCTGCTTAATTTATCAGAAACGTATCAGTGTCAAGCAGGAATGGAAATTAAACCAGAAGTAGACAAAAATCAGGCAGCAACTCAAATGTGTCAAAAAATAAAGTAAGAATATAAGGAGAAAGATCAGATGAGAAGGAAAGAAATGTGGAAAAGCCATAAATATTGTTATCTCTTGGAACAACCTCACATCAGTGAATATTTGACACAGGAATGGTTAAGGAGAGATAAACTAAAACCAAAAGATGAAAGGTTAATAATGGCAGCCTAGGATAATGGACTATATACACGCTGGTTTACAAAGTCCATTGAATATGCGGGAGAAACAAACACATGGAGGTTCTGTAAAAAAGAAGTGGAATCAGCCACACATCTTGTTACTGGGTGTGATACACTCATCTGTATACTGAAAGGTGCATAAATGTGCCAGGGCTGTTGCAATGGGAATTGTGCAAACACTGCAATATTTAAGTAGTCGAGAACACATGAAACATGAACCACAAAGCTTTGTAAAAAATGATGAAGTTTATATCACATGAGATCACCCCATTACTGACAGTTTAAAAAATAGATCTGAGGAAACCAGTAGTCCAGGAAAAAATATAGCACTGATCACTGAAATTGCTACACCCAGTGATTACAAGGTCTTGTGATCAGAGAGACACAAAGTCATAAAATACCATGATTTGTAGGGAGAAACAAGAGCAGAGTGGAAGAAATATACTTTAACAGTAGGAGCAACTGGTCTGATAAAAAAGAATTTGCAGTTGTGTTTAGATATGCTATCACTACATGTGCTGTAATTTTGGCTAACATCAAAGATTGAAACAATACTAATTTCATGAATTTTAATCATAGCCAGACTTAAGAATGCTGTCTGATAATGCCATGATATTTTATGTTGATAGATAAATACTAGGTTAACTGCCCTGAAGGGTCATTTTGTCTTGTCAATTTTCTGTGGTCAGAATCAACCTTGTACCTTGTGTCTGTGAAGTTGTGTCTGTGAAGTGAAGACATTAAACATGCCAAACCCACCCCACCAAAAGAAAGAAACCAAAAAGACTTGGAGAAAGTAAGCCTTTATTTGTAATGGCCCAAACCTCACCCCTAGACATGGAGATGAGCAACCAGCATCAGCAATAGAACCCACTATGTCTTCCCTCACATGACTGTGTTTTTACAGATCTATTAATGCACACTACCACACAATGGGGTTGGTGAGACAAATTCCACCCTAAGATCCACATTGCACCATCTATCCTTCCTCTGAGGGTTGTGGTCTGCATGCATCCTACTCTTCCCTCCCCTCACCCCATGATGGACTTGGTCATCCTCCCCTGCCTAAACTATTAATGGCCCAAGCCTGTAATTGAACTAAATTGGTCTGGGCCACAATCAAGGCTTGATCCCCTTTACACTACCAGCAGAAGCAAACTATCATACAGTTAAGTATTCTATTCTGTATTCACATGACAGACGTCTGCTACAGTGACACCTGTGGGAGTTACAACAGGTCAACGGGCTAAGCTCATTGCCTGTGAAGGCACTATGGCCATAATGGATGGATATCACAGGCAATATAGACCACAGCTGCTGGACCACCATAACCATACCAATTCCATGGTCAGGAAGTGCCAGAGCAGTTCAGGGTGGAGCTGTTTGTGTGCGCCTCCCCTACAAGTCCCATTGTACCAGTTTTGCTATGTTCATGTCCCAGGGGCATCTTGGCATCTGTACTGCACTTTCTGCACACTTCAGGGGCATAAGAGTAGCTAGGATAGGGTGAAGGGACAGCAGCTCCAGGCACAGTTTGTTAGTGGGCACAGTCAGGAGATGCAGATTATTTGGTAGTACAGTAGTACCATCATTTATTTCCTGACCACCATTTCTGAAAATGCTGGTGGTGAAAGGAATAGGTCAGAACTAAAGTATGTGCTAGCTAAGTTGTAAAAAGCTGCTTGTGACAAATATAACAAACAGTCTGCTACAGTTTTAACATTAGAATGACCTTCGTTTTTTAACTCCTCAAGCTAGTGATAAGGGGTGCAAAAATGGATCTAGCTTTGTTTATAAGGTGAAGAGCTTTAGCCATATCAGAGAAGTGACCTTTTTGTGCTCTTCAACTCAGAGTTGAGGAACACAGAATGGGGAGAAAACAGATCTGGATTTGAGACAGAGAATGGGGAAATTACCTTTTTGTTGTTGTTATTTTTTAATTTGTTTTTAGTGTTGAGGGGTGCCAGATTGGAGAACAGTACTAAGTGCTAGGTGAACTAGGTATGTCTCTGTTCAGGGATCTTGCTGCATGGTCCAACAATGCATCATCCACAACTCCCCAGTGTAGTGGTCCCACCTCAACATATGGGTCCATAATGGCATCTCTCCCACTAAATAAAGTAGATCATCTTTGACAGTGACAGCACCTCTACCTATGATCTCTTCTCTAAATCTGTTGTACAGTATCTCTCCAGCCCCTGGCAGTATAGACAACATTGTGTCATGTTCCTGTGCACCTTTTTTGCCAGCTGTGACCCTCATCATCTTCCTTTCTGACTTGTGCGTGAGACGGTCTGAGGCACAGTATGACTCAAACCTGCCCTGCATAGTATAGCCATCAGACATCACTGCCTGCATTATTTAATTCTCTGTAACACTACATTGCCACTGTACACATATCATGTCCTGTATACATGGACTCGATGCTGCTGCTTCGCCTGCACTAGCATATACTATGCGCAGTGATGTTTGTGTTGTGTTGTACCACTGCATCTTGATATCCATTGCTGTCATTGTCTACTCTGCTGGTTGATATGCTCATGGCTGCAAGGGTCCCGCAGCTGTCATAGTGGTGGGTCTCACTGATGCTCGCTGGCCTATGTGTTTCTAAAGAATCATGTTCTAGAGCATGTAGCATGCTATAAAGAACTGGCAGGCTGCAGAAGGGGCACACTGCAATGCTTCTAAGATGTATCTTAGCAGCAGAACCAGCATTTAGCATGCCAAGCACACATGCTGCTATGTTCCTGGTTTGGGTGTGGGTGATAAAGGGTCATAAACCAAGGCTTCAGCGGGTATCCTGTAACATAGTAGGGACATGGGGGGTAGAGATATGAAGGGGTTACACTTGTTTACATATTGTTTGTGGCCCTGTGGCATGTCACTGTGCAAGAAGCAATAATACAGATGACCTGCATGTTATATGTGGGAACCATGGACATTGCCAGAGAGATTTGCATATGCATTCTCTCAACTAGGCATCGATACATATGTTACCAGATGGGTAGCAAACTGGCTCACTGATAGAACCCACCTAGTCAAAATAGGGGAAGCCACCTCAAGAAGTAGACCTGTAATGAGTGGTATACCCCAGGAATTGATCTTGGGGCCTTTGTTGTTTGGGATATACTTTCCTGAGGTTCAGGCCAAATCAGTGGGCTATGGCTGACCAAGGTTGTAGATGACTGCAAGCTGGGTGCTGTCATCAATTCCCCTAGTGATGTGGACATACTTCAAGAGGGTCACCCAAACAAAGGACTGGTGCCAGAAACATGGCCTTAAACTGAATGCCAAAAAAATACATCATCATCCCCTTTGGGGAGAGTGATATCCCAGCAAAGTTTTGCATTAATAACAAGGTCCTAAGCATGCAATCAGTTGTGAGGGACGTGGGCACCCTGGTTGATTGCAAACTGGCTTTTGACCACCATATTTACCCTACTGTATGGAAAGATTTCTACATGGCCCACCTCATTAGTAAGGGTATCTCATTCAGGGACAAGGTGGTCATAACATCCCTGTATTCTTCACTTATAAGACCCATTATTGAGTACAATGTCCCTTTTGGCTTGTACCTCACAAAGCACAAGCAACAGCTGCAGAGACCACAGAGGTCCCTCACCAGGAGAATCTAGGGCCTCGAACATCTACCCTACACAGATAGGCTAAAGGCCCTGTCCCTCTACTTAGTCTCCTACAGACTCCTCAGTGGTGACCTCTGTCTGGCATACAAAGCAATCTCAGATCCCTCTTTGATGGGATTGCTGCATATCCGCAAGTCAAGCTCCACCTGAGTAACCCACATATGTGACTTCAACCTTGTCTGTGACATCAATAGGACTTGTTGACAGGACAGATTTGTGTCCCAAATACTCTATCTTCTGTGGAATAGAGTTCCTCTCCTCATCAAGCAGAGTACTTCATTAACCCTTTTTTTTAAGCACAACCTGGATAACTGGATGGGGAACAGAAAATACACCCCTGGGATTCCACTTGTGTCCCTGCTGGACAGGGGCATTGGGTGCTGACTTGTTGGAACATGGGCTAAATTATTGGCTAGGCTTGTAAGGGCCTCAGGGCAGTAGGCTAGTAACTTGCTATGATCTTATAATCCCATGATTCAAGGGTTATTAGCCACCTCCTGCTACACATTACCCGACAACTGACGGAATGGTGGCACTACCTATTAATGGACACCACATTGGGCTCTTACTGCCATATGGGTGTGAACTATAGTCCTAGTACTTTATGGAGGTGGTCAGTATCATAAAAGTCTCACATGACAGCATTTCATTCCCTTGCTGTGTTGAAGCAGATGTACTCATCCACATGGTAGAGCAATTTACTGAAGACCATCTCTAGTATTTCACAAGCTGATGCCCTGTTGTCTCTGTGAGATTCCTGTAGCTGATATAGTAACTGCTTTGCATACTGCTATCCATGGATATAGGAAGTTTATAGGAAGTCCACCCATCCCTCCGGTTAGTATGTGGGCTGTTCAGGTCAACCAATGCCTGTATGATGTCATTATCCACAAAAAAGACATCCAGAAGTTCCTACTGGTGCTTTTGCTGGCATATATGACCACATCACACACCTGGGAGACTGCTGAATGGATTCAGTAAATCCTGCTAGCAATGGTGTTTTTGCAGTACTGACATTTTTGGCATATGTTTTACCTTTATACTGAGATGCAGCCTCCTGACTACTTTGTGCCTGACTATGAATCACAACCTGCTTTCCAGTATCCTCATTTGTATGACACTATGCGTTCATTAGACTGCATGCCTTTACTTACATGTCACTATATAGTCAGCTGCACCCCACACAATGTCATTATATAGTCAGCTGCACCTCACACAATGTCATTATATAGTCAGCTGCACCCCACACACTTTTCCTGTACCTTTTAGTTGGCTGTCTTATAGAGATATGGTTCTATAAAAGACTATGTAGCTGTGATTGAAGGAGTTTGGTGTAGGATGTTACACACATCTCACTTTGACAATGAAAACCCCCAGTGGGTCTCAATCATTTGTTTGATGTTACACACCATGGCTTTTTAAATAGCCAATGTAAACTAACGGATTAGCAATAGAAATGGTCAGAATGGTACCAGACTGCACCATCTCTGTGTTAACAATTTACTTAGCACTAGCTTTGGCTTTTTATACTCTGCCTTATAAGGAAATTATACGTAGTTCGAAAGATTATAAATTATTATAAAGTTAATCCTTATCTCATTAACAGCTAAAAACATGTTAACAGACAGAAAACAATATGTGACTGTTTTGAGAAAAACATAATCACAAATAAGTATTACATCTGGTGTTTCCTAGGATTCCATTCTTGGTACAATGCTTTTTAATTATGCTTTTTCATCATTTCCAAATTTGAAAAGGGATGTGTTTCAAAAATACACTGACGATTTCAACCTACGTACTCTGATAACTTCAAATGCTGATTTTAACAGTGTTAATATTTATTTAAACCCTATAAATATCTGTAGTTGAAATTTAATGTAAGCAAATGTAATACAATGTGTTTTGAACGTATGAATATCAACAGACCTGTATGTTTGACTTTTCAAAACATGTTGGTGAGTTAGTAATATAAAAACAAAGTTTAAATAAAAATAAACAGCAAACTCTATCTGTCTCACTTGTGATAAAGTGACACACAAGTTAGGTCTGTTATTTAGGACAATGGCAACAAGGGAAGTGCTAACATTACTTGAGCTATATGGGGCCTAAATTTACACATTACTCGTATACAACGTACCATTTTGTATTTACGTATGTCATGAAACAGCAATGCTTGAGTTTGTTAAGAAGGAATTCACTAAATACATTACTTGTGTTATGGAATATTTATACCTTGAGGGTTTGATAAGCCAGATTTGTACAGTTTAGCTTACACTTTTATTAGAGGCAAGTTTTGTTTGGCATATAAAACTAATACCAATTCAACCGGCAGACATTTCTTTGACTTACTAGATGCTCCATCTTCAATTTTATTCCTTCATTAATTCTGTTTGTAAGACAGGTCTGTAGCCAAAACTGTTCCTAGATTTGGAAAACTCTTCCACTCAATATTAGGAAGTCTGATAATATGTCTGAATTTAAGTAGAGATTACACTTAACGGCACATCTTAAGAGGTGTAGTAGATACATAAAGGAGTCTTTAAACCCTGTAGATCTGGTGCCCAAAACAGAGATGTATCCAGAACTTAGGAACTTATGCATGGCTAAGCAGTTTGTCATTAGCTGGATATCAATGTCCAACTCTCTGTTACTCTCTTATGCAGCTTGTATAAGTTTCTTCCTCTTCACTCATGTAATGGCAAGAGGGAAAAACCTTAATTCATCTGCCTGTTTTCTCCAGTTCTACCCACTGATTTATGAAGTTCTCCATCACCTTTTTTGACTTCTGAATCAGTGGCACTCCCCTTGCACGGTTGTAGTGGTTTCAAGCATTTTTTACATAATTTTCATGGATTCACTTAGTATTACAATAGTTTCTATACTATGAAATAAGCACAAAATAATTAATAAACATGAAAGATTAAATCATCATATAAACTCAACAATGTATACATGAGACAAACACAGGTCTGTCTGAAAACATACACATCATATCTAGTGCATGCCTTCATCTTCACTAAAACATTTACTCAGTACTAAAAATCTATGTGATTACAGACATGGAGTATGAGTTATAAGAAGCCATGAAAAGTTGTGCAAAGTGTAAACTTGCAAAGCATTATGGTGAACTGGCACAAATGGTATGCATTGTCCATTTCATGGTTTGGTGGAAGATGATGTAAGAGTTATACTCAGAGGGGTCCTGCCATAGAAAATGGGCCATGCTGGTGCAGTGTGCTGTGGTGGTAGAGAAAACAGTATATCACAAGCCTGTGTTCATATCTCAGGTATTATAAATACATATTATTAATGGTGGAAAAACAGTCCAGTCAGGAGTGTGCAGGCCTAAGTGCTGGTGAGATGGATGACATAGCATTCAATATCACAGCACTGGCTGAGAGGGGCAGGAATACTGGGGTGAGTGCTGGTGCTTAGTCCTCAGGATTAAATAGATTCCCCACCACACCAAGCTTTGTTAAAAGAACAGGTTTGGCAGAGGAGGTATATAAAACATTTGTGACAGGGTGCTGAAGTTTTGTTCTGTTTATCCATTTCTAAGACACTCACTGCAGTACTCAGCACATAACAATTTGTCAGCAATCCCAGGAATGAGGTACAATCATCCAGGCATTCTGTAGGGTAACAAATGCACCAACAGTGTTAATGGATTGCACTTTTGTCACAATAAATGCCCCATATAAGTCTCAGAGGTTACTATGTTAACACAAAGAGTTTATACTCCTTCACATTCTAGTTGATATGCAATGCAAATGACATAATCATAAATGCCCACGTCAAGTACCCTTGGTGCAAGCATGAAGTATACAGATGATTGAATTACATTGGGTATTTACCTAGGCGCTGAGTCTACAGAGATATCTCTTTGATGAGTTAAATATGGCAAACACAGGAATATTACTCAATGCAAGCTGAAAAATGCATCCAGCAGTGAAAGGGATACACCTTGAGGAGGAAAAACTAAACATGGAACAAGAGAATATAGCACAAATGGACATGTAGGTCAGTAGAATCCAATATGCATTACTTTTATTTCCACAAATGACAGCAGCAACCTACTAGAGCGATTGAGGATGATGATGATGATGATGATACAACACCAAATGAAGCTTTCTCAGTTTACAAGAGAAAATAATACCGTCCTCCCCGCAAAAAAAAAAATAATTACGTGAGTAAGTAAATAAATACATGTATTTCCATTTGCTTGCTGGGATGGTCTGACTTAGCAAAAAGCCTATTTTGAGTCAAGGACCGAGGAGAAAGCTTAACAGTGTGCATACAAAAATGTTACTTAGAGCAATTAACACACAGAGAAAAAAAAATAACAGTATGTCCAATATTTAAACATGTACTACCAATATAATAGATGCAAACAAATATCTGGACACGTGTATAGTAAAATGCTGAAAACATGATTAAGAAAGCAATAATGCCTGACAGGGTAGGATGATACTGAGGAGATAACAGACCACCCAGAGGTGTTCTGAGGCCCAACCCTGCAGGCAGATGGCCTCTACACCTCTTGGAAGGACCATTACTTCCACTATACCACCCACCCTGGACGGCATTATTGCACTTAGATAATGGGCAATCTGGTAAATTGTTTCATATTAGTTTGTTTTTTTAAATTAGTATGGACATTTTTTTTACATATATTTGGTGCAAAATATTTCTTTTGCCTAATGCTTCAAGTTGATGAAATATATGTAATTGTTGTAGAAAGTATTTTATGTTCAAAATAAAAGTTATGTTAATAATGCAAATATGCAGATCAACATCCATACCCCCAACACACAAATATATACACAGAGACGCATGCAGATACGCACCAATGTGCTTAGTGATTACAGTCACTTTTCTTGAGTGAATCAACCTCAGTTGTCTCATTGTGATCAAATGAATGATAAAAAAAACATTAAAATAGTGCAAGACTTTCAACCCCCACTATGCTACTCAGCTGTCCCTGATTTTGCCTCCTATTCTTGCTTTGTCTGTTTTCTAGTAAACCACGGCAGATTACAGTCATTTAATAAAGCCAGATATTCATTTGTTTATACTTCTTATTGTTCAGATAGAGCATGTTGATGAAAAGTATTTTCATCTACTTTTGCACTGAATTCTTGTGCAAATAAGTTGATAAAATATGCACTCACACTCTCCCTCACACACTCTCTCTCTGGCACATATATGCATGGATGCACACACACGCACATGCACACACACGCATACTTTCTCTCTTGTTCAGTCACATCCTCCCTCTCAGCATATAGACTGTTTTCTTTCTTTAACATTGAAAAACACTGCTTTTAAAACTGCATTTAGTGAAGAAAAAGTAAAATGGCTAGTCCTTAACTGCTCCTATAGCTACTTTTGCTTTTTGACTTTTTGTGTTTTAAATACTTTTTTACTTTTATTTTATGCTCACTAAACAGCAGTTAGCATAATAAATGTTAGCCATTTGCTTTTTTCAAATGAACTTCAAAGCAGCTTAATATGCTACTGCAAGGTTCTGGACTTGTGTTTTTACTGGATATCTGTACAATAATACGCCTTTGCAGAATGTTCATTCTTCAATAAGTTAGTGAGGTACAATTTGCCCATTACCAAAATGAAGATTAAGATGGAAGAGGGGGAGAAGGTATAGAAACCAGGGGGAAAGTCACTAGAAGGGAGAAATAAGAATGGAATTTAGGTATGGAAATGAATAGGTATATATAAATATGAAAGGTCTGGATGGTGAAACAGGATTAGCTAAATAATATGCATTTAAGGGGGGCGATTATGGAAACTATTGGCTTGAAAGGTATATTAAGAGGTTAGAAATAGAGGTACAACCATTGTAAGGCTCAAAATATTTAATGTGTGCTGGAACTGAGAGCAATTATTTTCATTTCTAAGGTCTGTCTAAAGAAATAGAGTTCTAGATTTTGAATACATGGACTAAGCAAATGGAATCAGCAAAGTGACTAAAGGATTTGCAAACTTGAAGAAGGTTGTGTGTTTTTGATCATAAGTTTTGAACAAATAGGTAGTAGCTCTGTACAAGATGGGATATTGCTGACCACTTTTTTTTTTTTTTTTGAAAGGTATACCGTGGGTTGTCTTTAGCTGGTTAAAGATTAGAAGGTTGTAAAACTCTCAACAGCTGAACTTTTTGCAGGGCTGTGCAAGGGCAAGTTCTTTTAGGAAAATTTACTGCAAATCTGACTATTTTGTTATAGGTTTGTGCAGGTGTTTAAACATGGAATTTGGGATTATTCATTAGGATTGATGAAGAGAATAATAGGGTGGGATTTATTTCTTACACTGCAATTGGTACCTAAACCATATGGCATTTTTAGGCTAAAACACACAAGTAAATTATATAGCAAAAAGTCGCACTATCAATAAATTGTTGGCTAAGTGCAAATGTCACAAACAGCTCTGATATGGGAAACCAGGCCTCTGATTGGCACAAAGCTTGTGCCAATGTTGTACTGGCTGTTTGTATACCAATTAGGGTTGCCTTTAGCCGACGGTTTGTCATGGAAAAAAATACATAGTTCCTAAGAAATACAGAGCAAGCAGGCAGGAAAACCAGAGAGAGATGATCTTCATGACAACTAATAGGAAGCAGGTGCCTCTTGAGGCATATTATGACTACTACCTATCCTCTGAGTCAAGAGAATGCTATGACAAAAAGTATACAGGAAACAATATGTGAAGGATGAAAGCAGTTTGGAAAATGTCAGAAATACTTACATAAGGGATAGGAACTCATCTGTGCAAGATAACCTAATGTACTTAACCTTGTTGCATTGCAGAAAGCCTTGAAGGAAAAGGATATTATCTGTATGTAATATTTGTTTACATGGCAGATTTAAAAAAATCTCTATTCCAGAATACTGAGAATGTATCTACTGAAATGATACCACATTAAATGTAACTTTGGAAAATGAATCTAACTATGCACTAATGAATGTGTTTCCTTTCTGTTATTCCCCATTTATGCTTATTGTAAATAAACCTCACCTTAAAACTGAAAAACTGTTTCCAAATCTATGCCATTACTGCAAAGACATCAAACTGTAGCAGTATTCATAAATTTGATTCACAGGCTCATTTTAGAGTTTAATTTAACAGAGTGCATCAAAGGTAATGTATGCACTGCACTGTCCTTGTAATATGCATGTCATAGGAATTGAGGTAAATTTGGATGATTTATTTATTTTTGTTTAACATTTGTTGACTGGGAAAGTCCGACTAGGATAGAGCCTATTTTCAGCAGAGGCCTGGGGAAAAATGTTCCACACACGTCTTTGGAATGTGGGTGGAAACCAGAGTACCCGGGAAACCAAAGCAAATGCAGGGAGGATATGCAGACTCCACACAGAAGGCATCGCGGCTGAGAACTGAACTGGAGAGCTTCTTGCTATGAGGCAACAACATTAACCGCTGCATCACTGCACCTGTCCTTGTGTGGCATTAGAAACTGTTCACCTGTGAATCGTATTGCCAATCATTTCCATTTAAATCACAGTAGTGATGACAGTATATTAAAGTTGTTTATTTTATTTAGGATGCCACATACTTACCTTGCTATGGATGTTACACATGTTTTTTGAAATAAGAAAAGCATAATTTATCTTTAAATTCAGCATTCTACAACCTCAAAGCATGAATAATGCTTGGGAATGAAATAACTTTTATTATATGTATTAGTGTATTCTTTTTCATGTTGTGAAGTTTGTCTTTTCTTCTTCCTGCACTAATATTCTGTCACGGAGGTGTTAAAGGGACTATTCATATACAGTTAGTCATGTAAACTGAAGTTACTGAGCTACAGCAAGCTAGCTGAATTGAGATCCCTTAATTAACACATTCCTGAAGCTTCCTGTTTGTTGTTTTTATACCTAGAAATGTATTGATAGTATGACGTCTGCTATATAATGTACCTACTCTTATGTGCTTTAAGTTAAGAAGTAATTATAGGCATGGTACTAGTGACAGTGTAAGGAATAATGGCTTACTTGATACAGTTTATCCATTCACTCCTTTTTCCCATTTATGCACATGGGGTCAGGGTGTCACTTCAATAGTGACAATCATCTACAGCCAAGGTTTACATTGCTGGGTGGCTAGCCCTACCATGGTCTATACAGAGTATAGTTTATCTTTGTTTTTCTTTATGAAGTACAATGATGGCTAAGGACCCACTCCAAGCTGGTGTTACAGCATAGCAACTAACATCCTGCTCCCCAAAGTATAAGAAAGGAAGCAAAAGTATGTTTGTATCCTAAACCTGCCAGAACAGTCTAGTGTTGCTACAACTAACTGATGGTGGCTAATAGGTCGCTTTAAGCCAGGATAGCCAGCAGCCTTTCCCATATAGACTGTGTACCTATTCTCCGTACAAACTTTGTACCATACTTCTATTCCCTTAGTTTTTATCCCTGGCCTGTCCTCTCAGAATCTTCATTGTAGTTTAGCGTTCTACCTCTAGGTGGCACCCTCTCCCAGCTTTTCTCCCCTCTCAGTTTGCCTGCTACCTCAGCAATTTATCTTTTTTTTATCCTCTGGCCCAAGCTTCATGGTTAAATATTCTCCACTTCATCTATGTGACTACTCTAGTACACTCCACTTCATCCTGCTATTATTGTATTTTACTGACTAAACCCCAACTTATACTCATCCCACTTCTACCCTAGTCTCTTTACACACCTCTTATACTACTCAGCCTTACAGCATATGCTCTTTTACTGATTGTTTTTCTCAACATTCCGCCCTCTCTTGTCTCTACCAGCTCCGTTCGCCCTGCGGGCTCACTCCACTCCTCTCCCTACCCCCAATTCCCACCCACCCCCAGGGGTTTTATTCTTTATACTTTCTAACCACACCTCTTCCCACTACCCAGTTCACATTTCCCATTGGCCAATTTCTCTTTAATTTCCCATCTCCAACCACTCCCCTCTTTACTCACCACTCCCTCCTATCTTTACACACTCCCACCCTTTTCACTTCCATCCCCACCTAGTCACAACATATAACTCATCTTTCCAAATGGCCTATTCAACTATCCCTTTTCAAATTTGACTCTGCTTCATTCTTTTACTACTACCACTACTAACCTTTACATATTATCTCTCCTCATATGAGCACCCATTATATCCACAAACTAACTACCCCAAACAACAAACCAACTCCCAATCCTTACCACACCTATATAACCATGCAAACATAACATACTCACCTAGCTACCTACTATCAAAGTATCATAGAACACTACACATTAAATATAATACACACTATTTCAAAAGACTGTTATTTCTCTACAGCAAACTCCCTATACCAGGCTATCTACTACAACTTCTCACAGTAAATGATGGTGATATTTATTCTAACCCAGGTCCAACTGCAACCCCTGTCACTCTTCATTACCTTCATCAATCTATCAATTCTCCCCTTGCAAGACCTTCTAACTCACTCCTACTAGCTCAGCTTAACATACATAGCATTAACAACAAAGTAAGTCAACTCCATGCTCTCCTAGAAGTGTACACCTTTGACATTATCTGCCTAACTGAAACATGGCTAAAACCTGTCATCAAAGATAATGAAATTATCCCACCTAGATATAATATCCTAAGCCTTGACAGAGTAGCTAAGAAATGTGGTGGTATGGCTATTCTATTTAAATCAGGCTTTCAATTAACCACTTACAACTGTATTATGCTTCTGGACTCCAAAACAGAGATTCTCATTGCTAAACTTGAACTTAACAATGCTAAATCAATCTATATTAGCTGTAGGTATCTTCCCCCTGGAAATAGCATAGCCACCTTGGAAAATATCCTGTGCTGGCTACCTCAACACCTGCCTCAAGAAACCATTATCCTAGGTGATAGGAATTTAGACTGGAATACCTATTGTAGTAGTCTCCCTACCACTCACATAAACCTATATGGTTTCTCCCAGTCCATTACCTTCCCCACCAGAATAAATAAATCTAACAAGAAAGCAAACACACTAGATTGGATTCTCACTAACAATCATACTCACTACTATGATTCTGGAACCCTCCCTGATGACATCAGTGACCACTCACTCACCTATATCATCAGACATAAAACCAACACCCCTATCCCAACCTCTACCAGACATATTAGATCCAAAAAGAAATTTAACCCTGATCTACTCCAAATTGAACTTAGAGCTTGCAACTGGGTTCCCTTAAAACATCTTCCTTTAGATGAAGCCCTTAATTTTCTTTATTTCTACCTTCCTTGCCATTCTTAATCACCATGCTCCAAACAGATCTATAAGAATTAAGGCCAAGCCTGCCGCATGGCTTTCCAGTGAAACCAAACACAAAATTCACATCAGAAATAAATACTGGGCCAAATGGAGAATGACAAAGAACACCACTGACCAACTAAAATTTAGACAGCTAAGAAATTACACTAAAAAGGCCATACTCTCTGATAAACAAAACTACTACTTACAATATCAACAACCTAATCACAACAACCCACAGAAATTCTGGGCCAGCATCAAGCAATTACTCCACCCAGGTCAATCTACTACACCAAACCCTCAAAATACAGACCTGAATAATCTAATATATACAGCTAATACCTTCAATACCTTTTTTACAGATACTATCCAATTACTAGCCAGTCAACTATCACCTAATACCTTCACAATACCCTCATACTCTTCAACCTCACCCCCTTTTCATTTCAAACCTGTTACAACCTCATTTATTCAAACCCTTTTGAATAAACTGAAACCATGCTCTCCTTCTGCAGACCTACTGCCTTCTGAATATCTACAGCTATCATCCAAGGCTATAGCCTATCCTATTTCCATACTGATCAATAGATCAATTACTGAAGGTTACATCCCCACCTTATGGAAAGTCTCCCATATAATCCCTCTACGTAAAGAAGGACATTCCACAGAAATATCAAACTATTGCCCCATTGCCCTACTTTCTCCACTAGCTAAAATTATGGAGAAGTGTATCCATAAGCAACTACTCCACCATCTAATTGAAAATAACTTACTTTCCAACTGTCAACATGGTTTCAGACCCTCGCACAGCACTACCACTGCCCTCTTGTATTTCACTGACTATATTAACAGGAACCGAAACCTGAATAAGCTTTCTTCTGCTCTATTCATCGACCTGTCCAAAGCATTCGACAGGCAAGCCACCAAATTCTCTTAAACATAATTAAATCTCTGTCATTAGACCCACTTTCCATAAAATGGTTCCAATCCTACCTTGACAACTGACAGCAAGCAGTACTTTGGCAAAATACTTTATCCACCCTTCTACCTGTTACCTTAGGAGTCCCTCAGGGGTCCATACTTGGACCTCTTCTCTTCTCTATATTTATTAATGACCTTCATCTAGCTATCCCACACGCCACTTGCATACAATATGCTGATGACTCAGCACTATTATGTTCAGCTACATCATCCCATGACCTTCACGCTCTCACCCAAAAAGTATTCAACATGGTTGAACAATGGTTCACTCAGCATTGCCTTCTCTTGAACCCTAAAGAAACCAAACTCCTTCTCTTCACTCCTACTCACAAGTCCTCTCCTCTTCAATTCTCAGTAACATCTACCAATGATACTATTATATCTCCTGACTCTACCACCAAACTACTCGGTGTCACCATCAACAATAATCTGAGCTTTGACATCCACATCAATAATACTATAAAGACTGTTAATAAAAAAATTGGTACCCTCTATAGGATAAAACCCTTCCTTTCCCCCACTGCTAAAACTACTATTGCCCACACACATTTGATCTCTACACTCCTTTATGCCTCTCCCATTTTTACTAATCTCTCCAAGAATAACCTCAACAAATTGGAAATGGCCTATAATAACATTGCACGACTTGCTACAGGCAGCCTATTCCGAACCCATCATTGCATAAACTTAAAACAGCTAGGATGGTTAGAACTCCAACACCTGATTAAATTTCACTAACTCACCCTTGCCCACAACATTCTTTATAAACCTTCTAATACACCAAGTTTATCTACCCTAATCACCCCCTATACAAATCTGAAGCCCTTACGCTCATCTCACAAACTACTAGTCCACACCACTAAACCTAACAACAGAGCTGGGGATTCCCTTTTCTCTAATTCTGTAGGTAAATCCTGGAATCTTCTCTCTTGTGACCTCTCCTCACTCAGCTCATTATCTCTCTTTAAAAATAGACTTAAACTTCTCCTCAAAACTCAATGGCTATACCCCTGTTCAAAACCAGACTAGTCATCTACCTCTTCTAATTTGACTAACCTATCCAGTGCTTACTATCCTCTGCTACTTTTTCCATCTTATCATATTTTTCTTATCTACCCTTTTTTATTTTTTACATCCTCTTTATACATTCTCTTCTTAAGTAACTCCTTTGCTTCATTACTACCCATCTAACTTCCTTTGTTTACTTCTGACTTAACCTGCATTATGTCTCCATACCTGAAATTTTCACTGTTTTATGACTTTTGTCCTCAATACTATATCCTGTTACAACCTCTGTACCGTAAATTACTTGATACCATTGTTGATTTTTAATTTTTTTTACGAAAGTTGCTATTTTTATTAGAATATTTGATATTTTTTTCTGTGTTGCTTGAACTTGTATTATTGTATTTTGACCATGTCTTGAAGCTTATCTCCCCGGGCCTCTACTGAAAAAGGACATGTATCCAGCTGGACTAGCCCAGTCAACAAATGTAAATTAAATAAAATAAAAAATGATGATGATGACATTGATGTAATTGCACAGTCTCCACAGGTTCTGAGGACAGGCAAAACAGGGTTCAGGGAGCATAGATAAACATGGCAGTAGTGGTTTCTTCAAGACATGGCAATAGTACCTAAATAAGACTTAGAAAGACCTAGGTTCTAAGATGAGCAAGGGCAGTAACATGTCCTTCATTCATACCATACTGCCATTGTACCTACACATCAGGGTCATGGCATAGAATAGCACTATTCCGAATTCTTCAGAGGACTGAGTTCAGTACACAGCACCGACAGCAGTCACAACACCCACAGCACCCACTACACAGGGGACAGCAGTTTTCATATCATTTTTGTTGTGAATATCTCTAAAAAAAAAGGGATGACAGACCATGTTCGCCAGATACTTAACATGTTTAAGTTACAGACATAATGCTAACTTTACAGTGAAGTGATAAGCTATAAGGCCTAGTTCAGGCCATGAGAGGGTCACAGTGTGTACTGGTCAGTGTGTATACACAATGCATGTAATACACAGGTCATCAACACATAAGGAAATGCAGCTAGCCTTATATAAAAATGCAATAAATGCAAATATCTTACCGAAGAACAACAATGGAAAACTTTCTGCTTAGCTCTTATTAAAAGAGTATTATTGAGTCACATTAGTGAAAACAACACAATTAATGACCCCTTTGAAAGAAATGCCTTAATAGATAAATATAACAGTACTTTCATGCATCCCGACTTTAAAATTTTAGGAAAAAATAAGTTAAAAAGTCAGAATTAAACTAAAATCTACAAATGCAATTCCGAAGGGTGTTTTTAGTGTGTTACTCCATGAGATAGTGCCCTAAGTTTTATGCTCAGTAGGTCTGGTAATAAATGAGAAAATCACTGATGGACTATTGATATGCATGAAGTACTCATAAAACAGGATTCTTAAACAAATATAACATTCAAAGCTGTATACTCCATACTGCAAACCAGCTGAAGTACAGAAGGCATCTCATTGTTAGCACTAACAGATGGCTGATTCAGATGCAAAATCTCATATCTATCAGTGAATAGTCAGTTTATTGCACTGTGAAATGACCAGTGTAATATGCAGCAGCTCGGCAGCACACTGTTCCTTGTAGAGGTGCACTGACCACTGCAGTTTGACACTGCACAGCAGCTCAGCACACTAATGCTTTTAGAGGTGCACTGGCCACTGCAGACTGACACTTTACAGAAGCTCAGCATACTGATCCTTTTAGAGATGCACTGACCACTGCAGAGTCACACTGTGCAGCACTTCAGCATGCTGATCCTTTTAGAGATGCACTGACCACTGCAGAGTGACTTTTAGAGATGCACTGACCACTGCAGAGTGACACTGCACAGCAGCTCATAACACTGATCCTTTTACAGATGCACTGACCACTGCAAAGTTACACTGCACTTCAGCTCAGCACACTAATCCTTCTAGAGGTGCACTGACCACTACAAAGTGACACTGAGCAGGAGCTCAGCATGCTGTTCCTTTAGAAGTGCAATGACCACTGCAGAGTGACAGTGTGCAGCAATTCAGCACACTGTTTCTTTTAGAGGTGCGCTGCAACTACAGAGTGACACTGTGCAACAGCTCAGTACACTGTCCCTTTTAGAGGTCCAGTGACCACTACAGAATGAAACTGTTCAGCAGATCAGCCACTGTTCCTTTCAGAGGTGCACTCACTACTGCAGAGTGACACTGGGTAGAAGTTCAAAACACTGTTCCTTTTGGAGATGCACTGACCACAGCAGTGCAACAGCTCAGCAAACTGTTCCTTTCAGAGGTGCACTGAGGACGAGGACTGAAGAGTGACACTGTGCAGCAGCTCAGCCTACTGTTCCTTTCAGATGTGCAGTGACCACTACAGAATGAGACCACACAGCAGCTCAGCACACAGTTCCTTTCAAAGGTGCACTGACCACTGCGGAGTGAAACTGTACAGCAGCTCAACACACTGCTCCTTTCAGAGGTGCATTGACCACTGCAGACTGACACTGGGCAGCAGCAGCATAACGCATTGTTCCTTTTAGAGGTGCATTGATCACTGCAGAGTTACATAGTGCAACAGCTCAGAATACTGTTCCTTTTAGAGGTGCATTGACCACTGCAGACTGACACTGGGCAGCAGCAGCATAACGCATTGTTCCTTTTAGAGGTGCACTGATCACTGCAGAGTGAAACAGTGCAGCAGCAGCAGGTGAGCATACTGTTACTTTCAGAGGTGTGCTGAGCACTGCAGAGTGAGACCACACAGCAGCTCGGCACACAGTTCCTTTCAGAGGTGCATTGATCACTAAAGAGTGACAATGTGCAACAGCTCAGTGCTCTGTTCATTTTAGAGGTGCATTGACCACTGCAGAGTGACACTGTGCAAATGGTCAGCACACTGTTCCTGTTAGAGGTGCACTAACCACTGCAGAGTGACAATGCCAGCAGCACAGCACACAGTTCCTTTCAGAGGTGCAATATCCACTGCAGAGTGAAACTTGCAGCTCAACACACTGATCCTTTTAGAGGTGCACTGAGAATGGCAGAGTGTCACTGCAAAGCAGCTCAGCATCCTTATATATTCAGAAGTGCACTGACCACTGCAGAGAGAAACTGTACAGCACCAGCTCAGCACACTGCTCCTTTATAAGTGCACTAACTACTGCAAAGTGACACTGTGCAGCAGCTCAATACAGTGATTCTTCTAGAGGTGCACTGACCACTGCAGAGTGAGACCACATAACAGCTCAGCACACAGTTTCTTTTAGAGGTACATTGACAACTGCAGAGTGACAATGTGCAACAGTTTAGCACACTATTCCTTTTACAGGTGCATTGACCACTGTAGAGTGAAACTGCTCAGTAGCAACTCAGCAGATTGCTCTTTTCAGAAGTGCACTGACCACTGCAGAGTAGCACCCTGCAGCAGCTCAGCACACTGTTCCTTTCAAAGGTGCACTGCCAACTGCAGAGTGACACTGGGCAGCAGCGCATTGCACTGTCCCTTTTACAGGTGCACTGTCCACAGCACAGTGACATTGTGCAACAGCTCAGCACACTGTCCCTTTTAGAGGTACATTGACCTCTGCAGAGTGACATGTGCAGCAACTCAGCACACTGTTCCTTTTAGAGGTGCACTGACCACTGCAGAGTGAAACTGTGCAGCAGCATCAGGTCAGCATACTGTTACTTCCAGAGGTATGCTGAGCACTGCAGAGTGAGACCACACAGCAGCTCAGCACAAAGTTCATTTCAGAGGTGCATTGACCACTACAGAGTAACAATGTGAAACAGTTCAGCACTCTGTTCATTTAAGAGGTGAATTGACCACTGCAGAGTTACACTGTGCAAATTGTCAGCACACTGGTCCTGTTAGAGATGCACTAACCACTGCAGAGTGAGACTTCCAGCAGCTATGCACACAGTTCCTTTCAGAGGTGCACCGACCACTGCAGCATGAACATGTGCAGCATCTCAACACACTGATCCTTTCAGAGGTGCACTGACCACTGCAGAGTGACACTGGGCAGCAGAACAACACATTTCTCCTTTTATAGGTGCATTGACCACTGCAACAGCTCAGAACACTTTTCCTTTTAGGGTTGCACTGACCACTGGAGAGCAACACTGCTAAGAAATTCAGCACACTGTTTCTTTAGATGTGCACTGACCACTGCAGACTGACAATGCACAGCAGCTCAGTACACTGATTCATTAAGAGGTGCACAGAAGGCTGCAGACTGACAATGCACAGCATCTCAACACAATGATACTTTTAGAATTACTCTGACCACTGCAGAGTGACACTGCACATTAGCTCAGCACACTGACCCTTTTAGAGGGGCACTGACCACTGGACAGTGACACTGGGCAGCAGCACAACTTACTGTGACTTTTAGAAGTGCACTGATCACTGCAGAGTTACACTGTGCAACAGCTCAGCACACTGTTTCTTTTAGCTGTTTACTAACCACTCCAGAGTGACAGTGCATAGCAGCTCAGCACAGTGTTTCTCTTAGCAGTACACTGACCACTGGAAATAACACTGTGCAACATATCAGCACAGTTCCTTTCAACAGCTCAGCACAGTTCCTTTCAGAGGTGCACTAACTACTGCAAAGTGAAAGTGAGGACCTTAGGTTCTCTGAATTGGTGACAGCCTTGGGGAATGATTTATACAAATTAAAATGCCTACAATGGCAGAGACTTCACCTTGAGGCTTGTCTCCACCATAAGGTGGTCCCAAGAGGGCTTCAGATTTTGTGTATGCCCATGTATGGTGAAGTTTATCTGGAGCTGCTTGCACGTTGGCAACAGATTAATTTTGACGCTAGTTTTATGTACATGCGGCTGATAACCAATTTCTTTACACCATCAGAAAATGACCTTATTGAGTCTATTGAAATGAAACAATGTGAACTGGAAATGCGGTTTTCTGGTGAACAGTGTACAGCTAAGCTTGATGATCTATTTTGTGCCATTGCTGCATATGACTTAAAGTTACAGCTGACCAAAACTAAAAAGTTAATGAGGGATTACAGGGACTTTTTGCATGGTAATATTTTTACCTGGTCTCGGGATAAACACTCACAACTCATTCCACATGCTGAGTGTGTACACTCTGTATTCAAACCCGCCTCATCTGTCAATCAACAGAGGGATGTGATGGCAGTGGAGGGCATGCCATCTGGATGTAGGAGGGACCAGGATGCCGCACCTTCTACACAGAATTTGTCCAATGGGAGCTTGGAACTGTTGAGTTCTGCAGAGCAGGTCCCTCTAATGCCAGTGGTGCTGTTGCAACTGATTCTAAGGGCCTAGGAGCTAGACCAAAAACATTGTTTTCATCATCTTTTATTTTACAGGGTGAAATAGGCACATTGAGTGCAGTTTTGACTGATACCACAAGTTCACAGGGCCTGGGAGTTAAATCTCTTATTGGTTCATCTTTTCCGAAACTCCCGGTTGCTGTCAGGAAGAAATACTGGTGGCTGTATTACTTATGCTACACCTAATGTTTATAATTTATCTCATGTCAGGCTAAGTGTGGAGCAACTACAGATTTTAAATAAGGGTCTAACTTTTGTTCCCAGTGTGGGTTCGAACTTTAGTGAGGTTATGCCTGACCTACATTTATTTGGTAGGGGATTGCTGTTAAAGCAAATGTTTGGTGCCACTGAGAATGTAATTGGTAACAACACATTAAGACAACCTAGTGTTTTTATTCCACCATGTAATTCAACAGTTGCTACTATTATAAGAACTTGTGAGGAAGAAATTTTGATGCATTTAACATCTAAAGAGGGGCATGTTTATCTTAATTAAACAACAAGACAGAGAAATGCCTTGAAGTCATTAATGCAGGATGATAGCATTATAATTAACCCTACCAATAAAGGGGGAGCAGTTGTGGTGATGGATCAGCAATTTTACCATGTTAAGGTCATGGACATTCTAAATGACCACTTGACCTATAGGGAACTCTCCCCCTTGAAGTTACCATTTTGGTAGGAAATGTGAAATGTGAGTTAACTATGCACAAACTGAATGGTCTCATTGATGAGGATGTGTATAAATTTGTGTTAATAGATCATCATGTGGTACCTGTGTTTAAGGCACTACCTAAGATACACAAGGACCCCACTAATCCACCCTTTAGACCCATAGTGTCGGGTAGAGGATGGGTGACGGAGAATGCTTCTATCTGGGTAGAATCAAAATTAAAGTCAGTGACAGCCTCCGTACCCAGGATTTTGAAGGATACTGCCCATTTTCTATCTTCCCTGCATGCTTATACTCAGACTGAGCCCAGTATTGGCAACTGTCTTTTTGTCACTTTAGATATAAATAATTTATTCACTGTTATTGCTGAAGAATATGGCCTAGTTGCAATAGAGTCCATGTTAAGATGTAATGGAGTATTAGATGATATTGCTTCAGCTTATCCTGCAGAATAACATCTTTTTGTACTCAGGTTGCCATTATCAACAGAAGAAGGGTATAGCAATGGGGACACCTTGTGCGAACTCCTACGCTAACCTGGTTTTAGCATACTGTGAAAATGAGGTGATTTTCAAACATAAACATGCATGGAAGACACACCTGGGTTACTATGTAAGATTTGTGGATGATCTATTTATTTTGTGGAGGAGCACATGGGATGAACTACTTTCATTTATTGCCTGTCTAGAATCTACTACAGTTTTTCTAAGATTCAGTATTTATTGTTTGGATTTTTAGATTGATTATTTGAATGTGTGATTGAAGAGAGAGAGTCCGATGGTACCATTCAGACTTCCATGTACAGGAAGGACTGCTGGAGGAATAATTATTTAGCTTTTGATAGTATGCACCCTAGGCATCTATTTAAAAATGTGGTAAAAGGTCAGGCATATAGATCATCTAGATTATGTACAGAAGAACAATAATTTAATAAGGAGTCTGATCAGTTGGTTACTAAATTTGTTAATAGAGGTTATAACCAGAAGACTATTCAGATGGCTGTTGAGGCCACCAAGAGGGTGCTATATTGGGACAACAGGCCTCCAGGGGTAGGGGCACACAAGCAGATGTGCCACGTGTGGTTTTAAGTATAGTAATAATATAGGGTGTGTGTGTCAGATCATAAGCAATAATTGGAAAATGTTTTTAACTGAAGAAAAGCTTAAAAATGTTGCAGATGAATCCTTATTTTAGCTTTAGGTGTAATAACAACTTGAAGGATTTATTATGTAGAGACAAAGGTATGACAATGAAATCTTCTATGACAATTTCCCATCAATGTATGGCTACTTTTCCATGCAGACATTGTAAGGCTTGTAAACTACATTGTGAGCCAAAACTTCTTTACACACCCCAGTACTAATGTAAGGTATTCTTTTACTCATTACACTGACTGTCAGACTGAGAATGTTATTTACTTAGTTCAGTGCAGGTCATGTTGCTGTTTTTATGTACAAAAGACCAACTGTCAGTTTAAATACAGGATTTTAAAGCATTTTTCAGCAATATGTTTGGGTGATGCTCATAATGCCTTATGCCAACATATTAAAAGTAATGAAGGACACATATTTAATTTTATGGTGTTGCAGGTTGTGAAGTTGAACACTAGAGGAGGGTGACATTGTAAATTTGACTGAATATAGTGAAGCCAAATGGATTATTGTGCTAAGGGCTGACAAGGCTCCTGGCTTGAATTGTGTTGTACCTCTCAAACCCACCCTGAAGAGGCAGAGAATTCATTATTCAGATTCTATTGGTTGTTGCTGTTTTTTTAAATACTGATCTTGATGCTTTGTTAATTGTCTGATGAAGGGTTTTACCTGAAAGCGCTTATCTGTTTATGTTATTTTATTAAAGAAGCTATCATTTTATCTAGCAGCCTGGTGGTCCGGTGCTTATTTATTTGGATTTCTGTGGTTTAGTAACTGGACCTTTAATGAGGAGAACTTTGTCTGTTGTTAATTGTGCAACAGCTCAGCACTGTTCATTTTAGAGGTGCACTGACCACTGCAGAGTCACATTGTGCAAAGGGTCAGAACACTGTTCCTGTTAGAGGTGCACTAGCTGCTGCAGAGTGACACCACCAGCAGCTCAGCACACAGCTCCTTTCAGAGATGCACCGACCACTGCAGAGTGAAACTGTGCAGCAGCTCAGCACACTGATCCTTTTATAGTTAAACTGATCACTGCAGAGTGACACTGCACAGCAGCTCAGCACACTGATCCTTTTAGAGGTACATTGACCACTGGACAGTGACATTGGGCAGCAGCATGACACACTGCTACTTTTAGAAGTGCACTGACCACTGAAGAATTACATTGTGCAACAGCTCAGCACACTGTTCCTTTTAGCTGTTTCCTAACCACTCCGGAGTTACATTACAGAGAAGCTCAGCACACTGTTTCTGCCAGTAGTGCACTGACCACTGCAGAATGACACTGTGCAACAGCTCAGCACACTGTTCCTTTAAGAGGTGCACTGACTACTGCAAAGTGACACTGTGCAGCAGCTCAGTGTAGTGATTCTTTTAGAGGTGTACTGACCACTGCAGAGTGAGACCACATAGCAGCTCAGCACACAGTTTTTTAGAGGTGCACTGACAGCTGCAGATAGACACTGCCAGCAGCTCAGCACACTGTTCCTTTCACCGATGTGTAGTGAAACTGCTCAGCAGACGCTCACCAGATTGTTCATTACAGAGGTGCATTGATGACTGCAGAGTGGCACCCTACAGCAGCTCAGCACACTATTCCTTTCAAAGGAGCATTGACCACTGCAGAGTGACATGTGCAGCAGCTCAACCCACTGTTCCTTTTAGAGGTGTACTGACCACTGCAGAGTGAAACTGTGCAGCAGCAGCTTAGCACACTGCTACTTTCAGAGGTGCACTGACCACTGCAGAGTGAGACCACACAGCAGCTCAGCACACAGTTCCTTTCAGAGGTACATTGACCACTGCAGAGTGACACTGTGCAACAGCTCAGGACTCTGCTCCTTTTAGAGGAGCACTGACCACTGCAGACTGACACTGCCAACAGCTCAACACACTGTTCCTTTCAGTGATGCACTGACCACTGCAGAGTGACACTCTGCAAAAGCTAAGCATACTGTTCCTTTTATAGGTGTATTGACTACTGCAAAGTGAGTCTGTGCAGCAGCTCATCATTCTGTTCACAGGTGGTTACTGGGCTACTGACCCAAAGGTCTTTATAAGTCTAGCCGTGTGTACCCAATATAATACTAGAGAAACCCAATATAAATGATCTTGCTTAAATTTGAGCAACAACTGCCTATATTTAGGAGGGTCAAGGGTGAAATCCCAACAGGAATTTTTGGTTTCCCATCCAGTCATCCAGGCTACACAAACAGGGTCATAGAGGGTCCTTGTTTGATGTGAATTCATAGCCTATTCCAGAGTACTGGCAACCTCTGAGAGACATAGCTGTCTCTCCAGCAGGTCCTATTTATGTTGCAGGCCAGGTTAAGGTCCCTGGAGTGGGTGGCCCTTGTCCCATTTGAGTTGCAGATGTGCAGCTCTTCCATTAGGTTTGAATCCAAGATTGCTCTGTAGGCCAGGCACAAGTCTCCTCTAAGTAGCCTGTATGCTACTGAGTACAGTAACAGTGACTTCAGTCTGTCAATGTATGACATGTGCTGGAGACCCTGAATTTTCTTGGGTAGAAATTTCTGTGGGTCTCTCATGTTGCTGCAGGTGCATGGTAAGGTACATACCAAAGGGAGTATTGCACTCAATGATTGGGGTCGAGTACAGTGGTGTTTTGTCCTCTTTCACTATTGAGACAATGCTTTTGCTAATGAGCTGCGTGATGTAGAATGCCTTCCTTACTACAGTAGACACATTGTAGTCAAAGTTTAGGCTACAGTCAGCTTGCATTCCCAAGTCTCTCACTACTGAGTTGTTAGTTACGGCATTATTATTATTTATACGTTAGTCTGCAGGGGTATCATTTTTACTGAAGGGGATAATATTGTATTTTTAGCACTGAGTTTGAGTCAATGGCTTTGGAACCAATAATTTGTTTGTATAAGTCCCTCTTGAAGTATACTGACATTGTTTAGGGATTCAGTTATTGCACTGCCCACTGCAGAGTGACACTGCGCAACAGCTCAGCACACTGTTCCTTTTAGAGGTGCACTGGACACTATACATGTCTTCTTTAATTGCCATAAAGGCATGGTGGAAAAGAGTTCTACCTATCCAGTGGCCCCACTACCTATGTCTTTAGTGATTTCCCTGGTGGGTAGTGGCCACCCCAAACCATGTCTTCAGAGTTATTCAGTGGTGGCTAGTGCTCAACCTGTCCCATTGTTGCAGGATTTGTTTATTAGCCTACAGGTTTGTGGAAGTATGACAGTCATCCCAACCCCCTTCCACACAAGCATGTACACACACACATGTAAAAACACACACTCAGCCCTCTCCCAACCCAATCACACAGACACAGTCACGTGTGTGTGTGTGTGTGTGTGTATATATATATATATATATATATATATATATATATAAATATATATATATATACATATATATATATATGCAAGCACATGCACACACACACACACACACACACACACACACATACACACACACACACACACACACACACACACACACACACACACACACACACACACACACACACACACACACACACACACAGTATCTCACATGCACACACTCACATGGTCCCTAAAACTACCTGATTTTTAATCTCATCAGCACTTACTTCTGCCATGATGGTAGAACATGACCTTCAGGTAGAATATGACTTATGCATACATATCTGCAATTAACTTACAAAAGCAACTCACACTAGCAACATTGTAGTAAATATTATTTAATTTAATTTACTATTCAACACCAAGAGATTTTAAAAAACACATTCTACAAAAACCTATACATCCAGCTTATAACAAACTATTCTTAATCTTACCACATGTGCACATAGACAAACTTTTCAATAGCTATATCAAAACATTGGAATGCTCATTCCTCCAAAACTAAGCAGAACTCAATGCATACTTTCTTTAAAAATTAATAGACTGTTCATATATTCATGCAGACAAAATGCATATTTCTACAATTAGACAGAGTCAAGCCTCAAACTATGTTAAAGGGAATTGAAGCTTTAACTCTACAATGACCTGCTGCTTCATATATCCCCCAGCATTAAGCAATGGTCTCAGTTGCTTCACTCAGTAGAATATTGCTATGTATGCTCCACATCTGAAGGACAAATGTGAGACAGATGATCAAAAGACTGTGAGTTCTGTTCCCACCCCAGGTAATTGGATTAGTTTTTTATTATCAACATTGTACTGCAGCACCCCTTAATGCTCATGAGTGTGCTGTTCTTTGGAAGGGAAACTAAACTAGAGTCCCATCTGCTCAAGTTGGTAGCTTAGGTGAATATAAAAGATCCCACATCACTAAATGAGGGAAAAAAGAGTTGGGGGAAAGTACCTGGTGCTCTAGCCAAAATTTTCCTAGTTAGTATGAATATCACCTTGAGTCTCCCCTGAAAAAAGGCTACTAGCCTAGTGGGGTAACCAGATCAACAAAGGATAAATAAAATGAATAAAAAATACTTCTAAGTATGGGGATGACTTTCTTTTCTTTCTCACTGTAAATGCCCCTCTGTGGCAGAGCCATAGCTAGGTAATCTAGTACCATGGGCTTTTTGCAGTTCTTGAGACTGCTGCAGAAAAGTTCTTCCTAAAACTGATGACAACAAAAGGTCTTTGGAGACTTATGTACTGCAATTGTAGGAAGCTGCTTGTTATAACTGTAACAAGCAGCTTCAGGGAGTTACTAAGCTGCTAGCAGAAACTGAGCTTCATCCACAAATGCATTAATTATGGAAATATGGTAGAGCCTCCGAGGGAAGGAAATGTGCCTATGCATATAGGGAAAGCTGTCAATGCACTCGACTCCTTTAGCAATGACTCTGGGCGAGATGCTACTGCTGGTAACTTAGAAATTAATGTTCCACAAGCTGATAGAGGGGCGTGGAGTAACATAGAGCTAATTGGAGCTACTGGTGGGCTTTTTTTTTAGAAACGACCAAGTTACAGTTGAAGCTACCTCTACAGATTCAATCCTCAACACGGTCCAGGAGCAAAGAAAGCAGCCACCAGTGGGAAGGAATAAAGAAAACTGTTACTCACACACAGAAAGGGCTTGGGACATCACCAAAGGTAGGCCTGGTAACACGAAGCAAGAAAAAATGATTGGCCGCACTGCTGTGAATTTGTCTAATACTATTTTTGATACAGCTGAACTGAAACTTTTAGCTAAAGGTCTAACTTTTATACCTTCTATTGATGGAATGTTGAATGATTGTCTTACTGAATTATGTTTGTTTGTTAGAAACTTGGATTTAAAAACAATGTTTAAGAACAATCTTAGTGATAATTGTGAACTTAAAAGGAGTAGCTTGCTTGTACCTGTTAGCTTAGCAATTGTTATGGCCTTTTATAGAATGTGTGAAAATGATATGGATTATTTATTTTCTAAAGGCAAGTCTGATAAATATTTTAATTTGGAAGAAGAAGAAGAATAGAAAGCACTGATTAAACTGTGTGCTAGAGCTGATGTAGTAATTAAACCAGGTGACAAAGCAGGGAAAACTGTTATAATGGATAGTGATATGTATTATGATTTAATGAATACTTTTTTAATGGACATAAATATATTTAAAGTTATAAATAGAGTAGATTTGATTAATATGATATATATAGTTAAGACAGCTTTATATGATCATTTAATGCACTTAATAAATACTCCAGAACAGTATAACTATCTGTATAATGAGCATCCAGTTTGTCCATTTATATATGGTCTCCCGAAAATCCACAAAAACTTACAACACTCTCGTATGAGACCTATTGTTTCTGTGGTGCAATGGCCCACTACTGCTATTTCTAAGTATTTAGACCAACAAATTAAACCTTTGCTAAAATTTAGTAGTGGATATATTAGAGACACATGATTTTTTAAATTCTCTGGAGTGTTTTTGAAAATCAATAATATCAACAAAGCTCTCTTAGTAACAATGGACATAAAATCACTTTTTACTGTGATTCCCAGTAATATTGGGATACAATATGTAAGAGAATTTTTGTCAAACACAGTAGTTATACACAGAATAAAGTGTTTTTGATATGCTCCCTTCTAGAACTGGTTTTTGAAAATAATGTTTTTCTGTTTAATGACACCACATACTATTAGATTCTAGGTGTGGCGATGGGGACTCCGGTGGCTAACAGCTATGCTCACCTTGTTCCCACCAGGTGGGAAGAGCTTTACATCTTTGACTCTATGTTGACTGGGTTTAAGAACAATCAGTTAACATTTTATAAATGGATTGTGGATGATGTTATAATATTATGGATGGGAACTAATCTCACCCTTGAATTATTTGTTCAGGAATTGCATTAGACTACTGATATCCTTCATTTTGATATGCATTATGTGGATAAAGAAATTAGTTTCTTGGATATTACTTTATGGAAAGCTGGTGGTACATTACATATTTCTATACATAAGAAGAACATTCAGACAACCTGATATGTTCATAGTTAATAGTATGCACCCTAGATATATATACAAAGGTGTTGTAAAAAGTTAACTTTTGCATGCCAGCTGCATACTCAGGCAAAATTCATTTTGCTACAGTTAGTCAAAAACAAGCTTCGAAATAAATTTCTGAGTAACTGAAGAGAAAAGACCACACCACATATGCCATTGTGACCAATTTTATTAACATAATACAATACAATAAATATTAAATCAAAAGATATTTAAACTTCTGATACATTTTGTAAACACATTGCTTATTAACATTTTCTCACATCTGTTAACATACCCATAGAAAAACATTAAAACTACAGGCAGTGTTGACTGCTCACTCTCAAAGCTATGCAAGCAGTGTTGCACCCTCCACTCAATTAAACAACTCTAGACTGATACCACTCAAACGTATCGTATCCTCTCGCTATGAAACAGGATTCCTATCATCGAAGTCCCAATGTATCGTATCCTCTCGCTATGAAACAGGATTCCTATCATCGAAGTCCCAATGTATCGTATCCTCTCGCTATGAAACAGGATTCCTAACATCGAAGTCCCAATGCACAACTACTTTCATGCCTAAACCTCTCAATGCCCTCCATACGCTATGACTGACAAACCACCTAGCTCTTTCTAAAGCTATAAAACTAGCTAACTGCTTCTATATTAGCCTAGGGATGATTTTTGACCACAATGTAATCATGTGCAGATGTTACTGTCTTAACTTTACTAGGTCCCTAACTATCCTGGACAATAATTGCTTTTTGGACACCCACCCTAAATCCACAATCAAAATTTTGGAAACCCGCTACATTGCTTTTATGTTTTCAAACTTGACAAACAGCATTACAGCAAACCTCTGAACCCACACCACTCAACCTTTCAATTCACTTCTGTAAGCTCCAACATATTTCCTTCAGGCCTGACAAAAGATCACTTCTCTGCTCAGAATATAATGAGTGCCCTAATATAACTATAGTGACATTTAGAAAACAGTATATAATTCTATATGAGCGTATTTATTAAGTGTAATTCACTGCTGTGGACTCATCTGACTATCCCATCACTCTGATCCAAATACATCCCTCTAAACTGACCTATGGATCTCCAAAGCAGTCTGTGTAAAAAATTGTGTCTATATCACGTCCACAAAAATGCTACTACTAGAACACCTCTCCATCAATCCCAGTACAGTAACTGGTCCTTTCAGTGAACCTACACATCAGCAAAACTTTTCTCAGGGCAAAGAGATAGCTGTCCAACGTGCCAAACAATACACACACCTCATTATATTGACCCACCAAACTGGGGGGCTATGCCTCCTACACCCCTCAATGTGGGGGGGGATGTATCCCCCACACACCCTCTACTTAAAAATACCAGCTCTGAGATCAAACTACAGTGGGGAAAAGGCAATTTTGAGATGTTGGACAGCTAACTCCTTGCCCTGGGAAAAATGTTTGCTGATGTGAATGTTCCATAAAAAGCTGTTAGCTATATTGGGTTGATGAATAGGTGTTTGAGTACTTGTGTTTTCATGAAAGTGATATAGCCCCCAAAAACTTACACCTGTGCAACTTGTGCACATGCACTGGGGCTGCAAACCCTGTGTTAACCATTCAGGGTGCCCTACAATTTTCTTCAACCAGTCACTCTTTCTTTTTCCTCTTTATATATATATATATATATATATATATATATATATATATATATATATAGATATATATATATATAGATATATATAGATATGTATATATATAAAACCATTGTAGTCCTTGTAGTCCTACCAAATGAAAAATTCAAACTGTGACCACAGAAATAAATACCACTCCTCATTTGCACTCCCCCTCTCCATTCTTTTCCAACATCCTTTTCTTTTTTGTTCCCTTTCCTGCAAATACAAAGATGACATGGTCCCAAGGCAATTTAAGCATCCCACCAAGGGTGACCCCGCTGCTCCTCCCAGCACCAAACCATAAACAACAAGAATGGCAACTGCATCAACAGTGGATGCGCCACCCACACCCAGAGCCCAGCAAACCTCCGCACAACACAGACATACCCCAGGCAATGTCAAAAGTGCACACAGACTGACTAAAATTAGTATTGAAAACATCCAAACCAACTCCAGCCACCCTTAACACTCTCAAAACATCAAGAACGTCCAAGCACAAACAAACACAGAGACAACCCATTCCACTGCACTTGATGATCAGGACAACCAGCGCTCAACACCCAGTAAAGTACTGTTCAGTTCCTCCCTACAGAGGCTTATATGTCAGCCTTAAACTTACCAAGACTAAGCTCATCCAATTCTCAAACCACCACTGAAGCAACTTGCAAACCAAAAAGGCCATGCACATCCAAACGTACATCAACGTGGGCTGTGCTGTCCCCCTACCATCAGCCTTGCCCCCCCAGGCCCAAGGGAAAAAAAAATATATAATTTTCTCCTCCTCATCAATATTACACAATATTACCTTCTTCTAAGTAAAACTAGGCCTACCACTTGGTCGCTTGCGTGTGGGGAGAAGGTGAATAACTGACAGTACCACATCAAAAGGCTGAGCTAATCTTCACTCTGTCTTCAAACCTAAGTAGCCCCTACTCTGTTGACATCATTTCCTTCCAGCCTATTCCCTACCTTAACCCTTGCCTCCCCATCCTGCCCAACTCTGGATTCATATTCTCTGACTCAAATCCTATTTCTAACCAGTTCCCAAATACTTCTGCACCCAAACTACATTTAAAGGAAATAGAAGCTTTAACTATATATCTATCTATATATACATATATATGGATTCACTAGATAATCTCAAAATACTGAAATGTCGGATTTCAGTATTTTGAGACTGAAAGTCGAACACCCACATATCCGAACACCCAAAACCGTGAATAGCACAACCATGACCATACACACACACACACACACACACACACACACACACACACACACACACACACACACACACACACACACACACACACACACACACACACACACACACACACACACACACACACACACACACACACACACACACACACACACACACACACACACACACACACACACACACACACACACACACACCTATCCTACCTATAAGCAGGGGGGCAAGCCTCCCTGCACCCCTATGTGGAGGTTTGTGCCCCCCACCCCCTACTTATATATACTAACTCCGAAGTCACACTAAACACACAAAAAACTCCACCACACACACTCACACACACTAAAATCCCTAGCCAATACCCTTACACATACACCACTTACATGAAACCCCAGATAAATCCACAAATCACACTGCATGTCACGAACGCGACACCATGATAGTAGAGTTGACATTTCTGCATTTGACATAGTGCAGTTTTGTGTAACTGCACTTTCGACTACTCTGAAATTAGACAATTCAGTACTTCGAGATTATCTAGTGTATCTATATATATATATATATATATATATATATCTATATATAATACCGCGACTGTTATCCCACTCCACAAAGGGGGGGCCACAACAGACCCCGGGAACTACCACCCCATTAGCCTGACGAGCCTCGTCTGCAAGGCCATGGAACGTATCATCATGGAACTCATAAGCAAAGACATTGGAGATCTCCAAACCCTGGACCCCACACAGTTTGGGTTTATAAAAGGCAGATCATGTCTCCTAAACCTGATAGACTTCTTTGAAGCAGTCACCAAGGCCATGGATGAGGGTAAGGTGGTTCACACAGCCTATCTAGATCTCGCCAAGGCATTCAACACCATCCCCCACTCTGGAATTATAGATAAACTCACTAAACTAGGTATAAATCCCTATGTCACAAGATGGGTTGCCAACTGACTTACTGACAGAACCTACACTGTGAAAGTAGCAGACTCCAAATCAGACTTCAGACCAGTGACAAGTGGAGTACCACAGGGTTCAGTCCTGGGTTCTCTCCTGTTTGGTATCTACTATCTATTCTCTGAAGTACAGGGTAACACAGAAGGTCTTTGGCTAACTAAATTTGCAGATGACTGCAAACTAGGAGCTATAATTGAAACTCCTAATGATGTGGACATCCTACAAAAGGGCCTCACTGAGACAGATGCCTGGTGTCAAAGACATGGTCTCAAGCTCAATGCCAAAAAGTGCATTGTCATCCCCTTTGGTAAAAATTCTGTACCCATGAACCATGAACAACCACATAGGTGGTAGTCTACTTAACACCGAAAGTGTGATAAGAGACCTTGGGACACAGGTGGACAGTAGTCTCTCCTTTGATAATCACATCGCCAAAGTGGTCAGGAAATCCTACGTGGCACACCTCATCACAAAAGGTTTCTCATCCAGAAAAAAAAGAGGTCATTGTTCCCCTCTACTCATCACTCATTAGACCCATTATAGAGTGCAATGCCCCTTTTGGTATGTACCTCACAAGACATCTACAACAACTGGAAAGGCCGCAAAAATACCTCACAAAGAGGATTACTGGCCACAAACAGATGCCTTATGCAGACCGTCTCAAAAAACTCCAGCTTTACTCCGTCGCATATCACCTACTCAGAGGCAATCTCTGCCTAACATACAAAGCTATGTCAAACCCAGAGCTGTTGGACATGCTCCACTTAAAGAAATCCCAATCCCTCCAAGCTACATGCTCTAGGGACCTAAACCTTGTCATCACAATAAACAGAACATGCTGGAGGGATAGATTCCTGTCCCGGAGACTTCCCATACTCTGGAACAGACTACCTGTCTATGTCAAATAGAGCTCCTCTTTAGCACTCTTTAAGAAAAATCTTGATGATTGGATGGGTAATAGCAAATTCACCCCGGGGATCACTTCTGTGGTTCTGCTTGACAGGGGCACAGGAAAATAATTTTCTTGGGTGGCGAAAGCCAGGGTACATTTTTGGCTAGGCTTGTATAGGCCCTAGGGCCAATAGCCTAGTACCTACCTATGAACCTATATATATATATATATATATATGGATCACCTTCATTTTGTTGACAGTTCATTTCACCGGCACTCAACTCAGCAAGCCCAATTCACTGACACTTCATTTCACCAACACTCATTTCATCAAAAATTATATATGGCCTATTCCCCGCTGTAGAGCGACCCTGGAGTCAGAATATATAGTAAGGGGGGGTGTGGGGGGCACAGCCCCCACAATGGGGAGTGTGAGGGGCAAGCCACCCACATACTGGGATTCTATAATGGTTTGTTGGTAAGTTATTCATTGCACTTGTAAGAATGCATCTGTATACTGTAAAACATTTATATATTGTAGTTCCAGGGTCACTCTACAGTGGGAATAGGCCATATATAATTTTTGACGAAATGAGTGTCGGTGAAATGAGGTGTCAGTGAATTGGGTCTGCTGACTTGGTTGACGGTGAAATGAACAGTTGACAAAGTGAAGGGGATCCATATATATATATATATATATATATATATATATATATATATATATATAGATGGATCTACCTCACTTGGTCGACATTTCATATGGTCGAATATTCATTTGGTCGACAGTTCATTTATTTTATTATTTATTTTACATTTGTTAACCGGGCTAGTCTGGCTGGATACATGTCCATTTTCAGCAGAGGCCCGAGGAGAAAAGCTCCACTAATAGACTACGACAATACATGAAGACTACTTTACTAAGTAGATCAATCTTTTTAACAGAGAACAAACACAAAACAAATCAAAATGTCCAACAGAATACAGATTGTCTTGACTAACTTAAGTAGGTTACAGTAAGATTAAGATCAAAGTTCACATCATGTGGTTGAGGAGATAAATTCAGGCACAAGAAAATACAGGTGAGTAAAGGATATCTGAAGTGTAGGTATGTAAAAATTAATCATTGGTCAGAGGTAGAGGAGAGCGATGGTATTAGACAGAGTGAAAAGAAAGCTAGTAGTTAGGCATGCTAAAAAAAGCAAGTTAGAAGGTAAGGAGAAAAGTTGGTAGTAAACTTAAGGGAGAAAGGGATAAGAGGAAAAAGAAAAGTGTGGGTAGAGTATGTTTAGATAGGGTAAAGGTATTTAATCAAGTTAACTGTTAAGAAAGTAAAGTTAAACAGGAGAGTGAGGTATATAGGCAGAGAGACAAGGGAAAAGGGTGAGGGAGCAGAAAGGGGGTTAAGAATGTTGGTTTAGGTAAGAATGGGAGAGTAAAGAAAGAAACATGCAGACTGTTCAGAGTAATAAAACAGTAGTATGCTCAGTCAGGATTAGAGCAGGGGCAGAGCCAGTGGATTTGTAGGTGGTTTTTTATCTGTTTTTTGAAAAGGTGGCATGATGTTAGGGAGGTCAGTTCAGTGGGAAGTTTATTCCAGTATGAACCGATAGTGTTTGCTAATAAGGAATCACCTGATTTATTATGAGATTTCAAGGTAGTAACTAATAGTTTGTTGATCGACAAGCATTTTAAGTGGGGGGCTTCGCCCCCCACACCCCCCTAACTATATACATCAACTCCAGGGTTGCACAACATTGGGGAAGGGGGCAAATGCTTGTCGATCAAATGAAATGTCGACCAAATGAACTGTCAATCAAATGAAATGTCGACCAAGTCAGGTAGACCCATATAGATACATATGTGTGTGTGTGTGTGTGTGTGTGTGTGTGTGTGTGTGTGTGTGTGTGTGTGTGTGTGTATATATACATGTATATATATATATATATATATATATATATATATATATATATATACCATTTAGATGATCGAAGTCTTCCAACTTCGAATTTCATATAGCCAACACCATATGCTTGAACTTTTAAGACTTTGAACATCTAAAAAAAAAAAAAAAAACAAAACAAAAAAATTTTCCTGAACATTTCTGCAGGGGGGCAGGCCCCCTTACAGCCCCCACATCCCCCGCTACTTAAATATACCATCTCCGAGATCGTACTACAGCAAGGAAAATTTGCCATTCCATGCTGTATGGATATCTCTGTTTAGAACATTTGAAGTCTTTAAAACGTCGATCATATGGTGTTGGCCATATGAAATTTGAAGTTCTAAGACTACAATCATCTAAATGAGACCCATATGTATGTGTGTGTGTGTGTGTGTGTATATATATATATATATATATATATGTACACACACATCCATAACCAACTTCTCTCATTTTTTTGCATATGTGGTCAGGGTGTCATATCAACAGTGGAAATCATCTACAGCCAGTGCTCACACCACAGGGTGGCTAGCCCTGTTACGTATGATCTTTCATACCACACATGCACATGCTTACACCTATGGCCAATTTAAATGTTCAGTTCACCTATAGCATATTTTTGGAATGTGGCAGGTAAATGAAGCACCAAAGAAAATCCATGCAACCACAGGAAGGACATGCAGACTACACATTGAAGGCACCTCAGCTGAGAATCAAACCAGAGAAACTATGTGTGTGTGTGTGTGTGTGTGTGTGTGTGTGTGTGTGTGTGTGTGTGTGTGTGTGTGTGTGTGTGTCCTGCTTAAAATAGTGTTAAAAAATAATATATTTATGTGTCAAGATGCATAATATCGCCAGAAGCAGGGGGTGGCTATGGGCCCCCCCCTGTGCTTATGCAAACTTAGTGTTAGCTTGCTGGGAGAATGAAGCTATACATCCATGGAAGGACAAGTTAATTTTCTATGTGCGTTTTGTGGATGACGTTTTTTTGTTATGGGGGGGGGGGGGTCATGGTTTACAAAAATTTGTTGAATATTTGGAATCTATGACCACTTTTTTTAGATTCACCATGCAGTATGCCAGTAGAGCTTTGGACTTTTGGATGTAAAATTGCTGAGGGATGAGAACAGAGTATTGGACACAACCTTATTCAGAAAAAAACTGTTGGAAGAATAACATGCTATCTTATGACAGCATGCATCCAAGGTATATGTCCAATGGTATAATAAGAGGCCAGGTTGATAGAATTTAACATATATGTACGCAGGATACACATTTTGAACAAGAAATAGACAAGTTAGAGAGTAACTTCTGTAAAAGGGGATACAATGAAAATAGAGTTAAAGAAACTATTACTAAGAGTAAACAATACAGAAGTAATAGGTCTAGGCCTTGGTTTTCCCATACACAACAGGATGGAAAACCTGTTCAGTCTAGAGCCTCACAGATGGACAATGTGAGGCTAATGTTAACATATAGTAATAACAGAGGGGGTATATGTGATATAATAAAACAGAATTGGAATGTTTTACTGACAGATGAAAAAATAGCCAAGGTAGTGGGAGAAAAAACAGTTTTTGGCTTTAGAAGAAATAAAAATCTGAAGGATTTATTATGTCATGAAGGGAAGATAGAAAAAAGTTGGAACAATTTTACACAATGTGCAGGTACATGAAAGTGCAGAAACTGCAAAGCATGTGAGTTCATTGTGGAGGCAGAATCCTATGTACACCCTGTATCAAGAAAACAATATTGTTTTGATGTGTATGCAGATTGTAGAACAAAGTATGTTGTTTACCTGGCTGTCTGTCAGGACTGCAGCTCATTCTATGTATTAAAATCTAATTGCATGCTGAAACACAGAATTTTGAACCTCTGTAAGATTAAAACATGAACATAATGCACTTTTCCAGCACATTTCTAAGTATGAAAATCATAAGTTTAAGTTTATGGTTATACAATGTGTAAATAAAAACAAACGGGGAGGTGATTTGATTAATGAGACAGAGTTGAATGAAACTGAATGGATCATTGAGCTAGCAGCATACAAAACCCCAGGTTTAAATGGGGTTATACGTTTAAGACGTGCACTAAGGAAAAGAAGGGTACAGTACTGAATGTTAACTGAAGAGCTATATAAAAGCTGCAGCTTCATTTGAGTTTTGTATCTGAAGAAGGGCTTGGTCCTGAAAGGGCTCATTCCTGTGTTTTTAATTGTGTTTTAAAATACAAGTTTTAAAGCTGTTCAGCATAGTGGTCAGTACCTGCTTTTTTCTTTTTTCCCTTGGGACCTGTGTAGACATAGAAACAAGTGCTGACATGGGTCCACGGGGGTTGGGGGTAAGTCTGGGTATTCAGTTATGTGGTTCTTAGCATTCCCTGTTTACATTCTGTGGGTCATGTTATTCTCACATTTGACTGTCACACATCCAAGATTTTCACAGTAAACTTATATATCTATATCTCTCTCTATATATGTATGTATGTATGTGTGTATATATATATATATATATATATATATATATATATATATATGTGTGTGTGTGTATGTGTGTGTCTGTATAGATAGATATCTGTATAAATTAAGTGCAGTGAGAGTATGTGAGCAGGACTTACCCCCACCCTCGAACCCATGTTAAAGCTCAAGCATGAGTTGACCTAACAAAAGTCAATAAAAATGAAGAGAACAATATTTATTTACACACACACACACACACACACACACACACACACACACACACACACACACACACACACACACACACACACACACACTTCTGATTCATGTGTGATTTCCAAAAATTTTACTCATGCACCCCATAATATGTTGCATTTCTGTCATGGTGCACTGTGCAGTTTTCAGTACTGCATTAATAGTAACATGTTGTGGAATGTACAGTCACAGTATGCACTGAGTGGTGCTAATGGTCAAGAAAAAAACAGTAATGATGTAATAGGGACCGAGAAGTGATGTGTTACTCTATACCACATCTCCAAACTGTGTGTGGAAACTATGCAAATAGGCAACTTACAATGCAAAACAAGGCTAATGCCAATCGTAGACAGGGAGGCCATCTACAAAGGCCATCCTACACTGCATCACAATGTTAAAAAGGTCTTACCATACACATCTTCAAGCAACAGCTGTTCCAGTGTTGACATTTCAGCAATGCATTCTCTGCAGCCATTAATTAACCTCCAAACACTTACAAGTTCATCCATCTGGAATTATTTTGATAACCTTATCAAACACTATATAGATATCAAGCACTATATGGATTTACATATATGCATCTGTATGAGTGCATCCATATTTGTGTGCAGAAATTAAATACCATTTATTTGTCCTTCTCTGCCTCACATACTGTTTGTAGACATGTATAAGCTATTGCATATGTTTGTATAAAATGCAGTGTTCACTGACTGGCTAGTTGGCTGCCATTACTTGCTATGGCCCACAATCCCATGTCCTTTGTACTAAATTCAGGGCACAAAGGCTGGTTTAGTTTGCATCCTTTCCCTAAGATCTCTCCTTGCTAAGAATTCATAGTGCTGTTTATTTGCAATTTGCACAGACTGCTATACATACCTCCTTGTTTTAAGATTCCTTAGTATAATGTTTTTGCATGGTGCATCGGCTTTGATAGTATGTACAATTCCTTAAGCTGCTTGCTCCATGACAGTGTTATACTGCTCCATTCCTCACAATCACCAGAGAACTGTTAAAATGGATAGGTTTCAGAGCTCATGGTCACTGTGGTATACATTTTACTTGCTGGTCCATTGACCTCTTACTGACAGGAAGCTTATCTGTCAGCCTAGGAGCTGAGATATGCTTTACTATGCTTCTGCTAAACAGAGGATGGAGCAACATATCTTCACATAATTAGACATCTCCAGAGCACTAATTTTCATGCAAAATGGTCCATGCATTGCCTTATATTTGGGACAACAATGTAGCATGCTATTCCCTAAATGGTACACTTCTTGTCTTAGGTACTACTGCATAACATATTGCACTAGCTTCATCAACATTGTCACTTCTAGTTGGATTTAGTACAGTTCCTGCTTTAAATCACATGCATTCCAATATGCCTTTTTTGAAAACTAGTCCAGCGTTTGTTAATAACAGTACATATGTGGCACGCTTAGTACTTACTGTCCTTAGCTGACATCTTGTCCTTTTCAGTGGAGTACTTGCTTAAGGCAAGTCCTTTTATCCATACTTTGCCTATCAATACTGTTCATATGGTGTCTCTGCCTGGTCCCCCTTTAGAAGACTGAAATATCACAATCCTGAAATTCGCAAGACTGAAGACCAAAATCCTGAAACTTCAAAATCATGAAACTTCAAAATCCTAAAACTCAAAATACTGAAAACACACAGAATACAAATAATGATAATATGCCAGTACAAAGACATACAAAAACACATACAAAACTAAGCATAGAAGTTGTCATCAAGTATGAGCAGGTGGGTATGTCCCTCTGCACCACTCATGTGGGGGGCTGCGTCCCCTGCACCCCCCTGCTACTTAAATATAGCAACTCCGAGATTGCACTTAGTGTAGTGAAGTGAAATCTCGGAGATGATATATTTAACTGGCAAGGGGTGTGGGGGGCACAGCCCCCACATGGGGATGCAGGGGGGCTTGCCCCCCTGCTTATACTTGGTGAAAAGTAATATGGTTTATGTTGTTTAAAGTCAGTATACATATGCTGTATGTATATGGCCCACCTCATTAGTAAGATTATCTCATCCACATACAAGGAGGTCATATCATCCCTGTATTCTTCCCTTATAAGACCCATTATTGAGTACAATGCCCCTTTCAGCATGTACTGCACAAAGCACATGCAGCAGCTGGAGAAACCACAGAGGTTCCTCACCAGGAGAATCCAAGGCCTCAAACATCTACCCTACACAGATAGGCTAAAAGCTCTGTCCCTCTATTTAGTCTCATATAGACTCCTCAGAATTGCCCTCTGTCTGCATATAAAGCAATTTCAGACCCTGCCTTGATGAGACTGCTGCACATACCTCTCAACCTGGAAACATCAAAAATCTGGACAAGGCCCATGAAAAATAGGTACAAATCTGTACGCCGATTAACATAAAATTTACATACATAATTATGTAACCCCACCCACTCCAATGAAATTATGGGATACCAACTTTCAAATGCAAACTGAAGAACAGACAACCAAAATATGGCACCAGAGTCCCCCTGCAGCCATTCCAATGTCCCATTACCTGGCTATTTTGCCCCATTTACCATAAACACAAATGTGTGCAATGCATGCATACTGCTTTACTTCTACAATGATTATTTGGATTTTATTTTTACATTTTATAGCACAACGCACAAATACTAATAGATATCTGCTAAACAAAGCAAATTGGCAATACTGTCTCACAATGAAAATAGACTTGGCATTAAAACTTCTCTGCCGTTGAGACTCACATTCATTGAAACCCACACAACATCGAAAGAAAATGCATCTGTTTTCAAATCATAGGCCCCTTGCACATGAAACATACATGTGTTCTTTGATGCACCTTCCTGACTGTATTAAATTACATTCCTCATATAAAATAGCACACTTGTTATAGCGCATTTTAAAATGTATTGTTTTGAACATTTTTCCAGTAAGCAATGCAACAAAATGCATGAACCAATAATGACAAAACTGCCCAGTTCAGAAAATTTCCATTATAAAAGTCTACTCAAACTTTGACAATCCACCAGTATCAGTAAATATGAACAATCTCTGCAGAAGTAAAAATCATCTAAATAATTCCACATTAAAGAGATCTGAAAGTAATGAAAAGGTTGCTGCTAGCAAACAACTTAATATTTCATTGTTTCATCTACAAATAAAGTGCCTGTTGGCCTTGAGGAATAAATTTGTCTAGGTTGCATTAAAAATGATAAGCTAATAATATTGCAATATGGAATGGATGCCATACTGATAACAGGTTCATAGTTACTCGGTATCTCTGCTAAAAAAGGACATTCTCAGGACTGCAGAATCTACCCCCTTTAAAAGTAAAACACAGTATAGCAATCCATCTACATAGTGTGGGAATAGAACCCACAGCCTTCTGCATTAAAAGCTAGTATTATCCTGTTGTGATAAAGAAGTAATGCCTGCAGTATGCAATCACCATTCAAAAGTAGTAATGCCTGCAATAAGTAATAACTGTTCAAAAGAAGTAATGCCTGCAATAAGGAATCATAATTCAAAAGAATTAATGCCTGCAAGCTGGGCTATTAAGTAAAAAGAACCACCATTAAAAATAAGCACAGGAACAAAGTAAAGCTGCCAGTTCACACATGTTATGCCTGCAGGCTGAGCTGTTAGCCTGTTAAGTAAAATGAATCACCATTCAAAATAAGCACAGGAACAAAGTAAAGCTGCTGTTTCGCACACTTTATGCCTGTAAGCTGAGCTATACACACACTCACAAAAGTAGTTAATTAAAGTTGCCATTTCTCTTATCCCTAATGCCATTGCCTGCAACTGAGCTAAACAAAGTAAAGAAGATGCCGTTTCACACATATGTTATGCCTGCAAGCTGAGCCATTAAGAAAAAGGAATCACCATTCAAAACAAGCACAGGAACAAAGTAAAGCTGCCAGTTCACACACATTATGCCTGCAAGCTAAGCCATTAAGTAAAAAAGAATCACTCACTATTCAAAAGTGATTCAAGAAGCTGCCATTTCTCTCACCCATAATACCTGTAAGCTAAACATACTCTCAAAAGTTATGCCTGCATTCTGCAAGCTGAGCCAAGCACAGTAAATAAAGTAAAGAAGCTGCTGTTTCTGCAAGCTGCTGCTGAGCCGTTAAGTAAAAGGAATCACTGTTCAATCAAAGGTAATGCCTGCAAGCAGCTGAGCCAAGCACAGTAAACAAAGTAAAGAAGCTGCCCTTTCACAGACACACACACTGCATTTGCCAGGTTTATACAGCAAAGTACCTTCTGTCAACGGTCCTTTCTGTCTGGTTAGTCCTCCTGCAACAGACACTTTCAGCTCTACAGTTGCCAGTTGAAGAAATCCTGCCCGAACGGCAGTTCATTCATTAAACAGCAGAGCAGACACTTCCTGCCCAAACAGCAGTGCATTCCAAGTCTAACTGGCTTAAAAAGTAAGTAAATCTTCCTGCCGTGGCTTAGAAATATCCTGTGTTCTACTGCCTGAACAACAGTCCACTATTCAAACAGACGCGTGGCATGTTGACGGAGCTGACGTCATCGCAAACGTGATGATGTCAGCTCCGAAAGCATGAAAATCAAAGAAATACTTTTGAAAAATCGGAAATAATGGAGTGCTACTCAGGAATCATGGCACCCCATTATTGGGACCCCAAAACTCGGTAAAATCTGAGTAATTCGAGACAGTTGAGAGGTCTGCTGCTGCATATCTGCAAGTCAAGCTCCACTTGAGTAACCTACATGCATGACATCAACAGGACATATTAGTGGGGCAGATTTGTGTCCCAGAGTCTCCATTCTATGGAACAGACTCCCTCTTCACGTTAAGCAGAGTATCTCATTAACCCTTTTTAAGTGCAACCTGGATAACTGGATGGGGAATAGAAAATACACCCCTGTGTCCCTGCTGGACAGGGGCATCGGGTGCTGACTTGTTGGAACATGGATTAAATTCTTGTCTAGGCTTGTAAGGGCATCAGGAACAATAGCCTAGTAACTTCCTATGATCCTAAATGAAGTAAAAGACAAAACACTGGCAAAAACTCAGATGGGGACTGAAAACAGTGTGGTGGAGCAAAGCTGGAAAAAGCAGATGTTAATGGCAGCACAAGGAGAAAACTCTTCATTTACCCTAGAAAAAATGATTGTCTAAATACTTTCTGATATTTTCAAGATAACTCAGTCCCTACTGGAATATTCAGAGATAGAGACAAATAACAGAAGGATGCAGGAAATATAAGATGTTTAATCAGACATGCAGAAGAAACAGCAAACGTAAACTTCTGAAAAAGAAAAGAAAGAAAGATAGAGAAATAAATGGTGAAACAAAATGAAAATATGAGCAAATGGTGCAGATTTGGCTGAACTGAAGGATGTGTTAATCAGAGATAATATGAGGTTTGCAACAGTACTACAGAACAAACTGAATGAAAGAATTGTAAAGGTTTTATAAGAAAACATCTCTGCACATTGCCTGGACTTCTAGTGATGTGATTAAAATAGAAAAAGCACACAGAGTAAATACTTTTAATGTGAGTCTGAGAAAGCAGCCAAGACCTACAGTGATTAAACTTCAGACATAGCATTGTCACCTCATAGCAAGAGGTCCTCTGATTCTATTCTTGGCTGGGGTGCCTTCTATGTGGAGTTTGTATGTCTTGCCTGTGTTCTCATGGGTTTCTTCTGGGTGCCTCAGTTTCCTTCCACATTTCAAAGACATGCAGTAGGTGGATTGGACACTCTAAATTGGCCATAGGTGTGAGTGTACATGGGAATGTGTGGTTTGGAAGAACAGCTGCAGCGGGGCTAGCCACCTGGTGGTGTAAACCTTGGCTCTAGATGATTGTCACTGTTGAAGTTACACCTCAACCCCCATCTGCACAAATGGGATAATGGGTTGTGGATGGATGGATGGACATCAGCTAATGGAGATAATTCTTCCATCTTATGCAGGAAAGGAACAATCTTAAAGGCTGGAGAGACAATGGTTTAGGTGGATAATGACTTTTCATTACAAACACAAACTAAGAGAAATACTTTTTCCCTTCCAAAAGACTCCACAAAGAAATTAAACTTAATTGTATGTTATTGTATCTGACTTTTTTCAGGTCTTCTATTCACTTGGATTAAAAACCTTGACAGACTTTTGACAGGTACAAGACGAACTGGAAAACAGAAAACAACAGCAGAAGGCAAAAGAGGGTGGTAAGGGCACAAACCCACTGCCAACAGGAGCAAAAAAGACAACAATGGGCACTTCAACAGAAAGGCTTCCTGAAAACTGTTTCCTGGATTCCTAACGGAAAAGGTGGATAAAACAAAAGAGATGAAACAAATTTCAAAACGCAGAAGACTCCATAAAAAATGATGACTGTTAAAAAAGGATACATGTTTGCATTGCAAAGGGTGTGATAGCCTTAAAATGTGAATTGCAATCTAAATAATAGATTGACACAATTAAAACCAGTACATACTAGACACAAAATAACAATTTGATTAATATAAATGTAATAATATATGTCAAAATTTTACTAAAAATTACTTTAAACTGTTTATATTGCTACTGCTTTTAACAAAGGTGCTATTACAGCGTGGAACGGATGGGGAGAGAAATAAATGACTGTTGAAAGGAAACTGAAATTAATATATTATGTGACAGAAAGCAACAGGTTAAATAGTATTTAAATTAAATTAATACGATCAGTATGTTTCCTGAAAAAAGGCAAGATAGCAAGATTCACAAGCATAATGCACTTGAAACATTTACAGAGGAAAATGTATTAAATCAAGGTGATCATTTGTTGTAACTGAAATATAAAACTTGCACACAGGGCGGTATTGTGAAACACTGAGATCTGTAATGATCTTTGAGACGATAACTACTGCTTTTCATTTCTTACATTTGTAAAGACTAACATGCTTCTGGTGCACTTGGAAGGTAATTTACCTTACTTAAGCTCAGCTAGTCAGCAATGGTGTGTTGTCATTGTCTAGATAGTAAATATTGACCTTTTGAAAACAGCTACAGCATCTGAAATATTTCAGGCTATCTAGCAATTAGAAGAGAAAAACTGCAAACAAGACTTAAACAGATCAATGACTCATAGCAACTGCCATTCTGCCCACTAGAGTTTGAATGTTAGAACACTGGGACTAACTTTACACAGTTGTATGTATAGAGTGTCAGCTATATAGCTCTACACAAATATGCAACCCATTAATGATCCCATGGCATACTTTGACTTATTGGTTTGGAATTTAAAAAAAACAAGAGAAGATATTGACATATATTTTTGTAGTAGCAATGCACAAGTAATAATATTACAGGAAACCTGAATTACAGAGAGCATGAAACTTTTGTAAGGAAAAGTGGTGAAGACAGTTTCCTAGCTGGAAGAAAAGCAGAATAAAAGAAAGGGATGTCATTAGTATTTACAAATTATATATGATTAAAGACTGAGAAACAAATAAAGGACTGACATGGAAGATTTATAGTGGTGAGAGTTTGTTAGGATGTAAGAATGATACTGGTTGCACTAAATATTCCATCAAAACTTGAGAAATGGGATATAAAGAATATTGAAGAAATAGTCATAGCCTTTTGTTATGGATGTATGGCAGCAGCAGGAGATCAGAACACTATTGGGAATACCGCAGAATACCAGCAGAGGGTAGATACTTAGAGAAATCCATGCATATACTTTGGTTTACTGATGTAATGAAAACAAGGCAGAAAAATTTGAAATAAACACTTTTTTTTTCAGAAAAAAAAATTGCTCCTGGGCAACACTGGATAAATATGGCATATCTAAAGAATACTGTAACATGTTACAGCTCATGAAAATACACCAGATGAATAGTGTGAGATCATGCACCTATACAATTAAGTTTTTTTAAGCAAGTGAAATTATATTGAGATAAACACTGGCATTTTCCAATATTCCTTCTGAAAGGGAAGCTGTTTAATAACTGGGTAGATCAGACTTTAAAAAAACTTTTATTAGATTTGAACCTAAACAGTTAAGACCTTGAAAAGAATTGGGATAATTATAAACTGACGATACAAAATGTTGTCACAACGAAGACAAATGAGACATGGAATAATAGTTGCAGAGAAAGAGTGGAACACAACAAGTTGGAGAGCAACTGAAAAATGTTGCAATGTCAATGTAAGAGTATTTAGAAAACAAGAATAAACACAAAGCAATGGCTTTAAAACAACTATTTTTGATAAACCCAGAGCAACCAAACTGCTGGCTCAATATCTGAGGCAACAGAAAACTGGTGGATGACAACTAAAATCAGGAACTATGAAAACAGTAGGGCAGAAGTAGACCAAGGAAAATCTGAATGCATTGAATAATTATTAGAGTATACTATATAAAGGAGATGTAGAGCTTAAGAATAACACACAGGAAGTGACAGTTACAACTTTCAGAATTAACAAAAATAGAAAGTGGGGTATTAACATCAAAAATAAGGGAACTGAAATGAAAGACACAAAGAAATACCAGAATACAGGGCGATTACCCAGTACAGATGGAAATTCCAACAGAACTGTGGCAAAAGAAGCAACAGGCATAATGCAATGCTGGCTAGTATTTTAACTAGTAATGTTTAACAATATTTTTTCTAATAGAGGATGTGCTTTAATCTCAGAAAGAAGCAGTGATGCTAATTATACCAAAGAAGAGGGAAGAGCTCATTTATCCATAGTCATTCAGATCTTTTTGACTCTGAAATATGATTATATTATAAAGTGTTTATGACAATTTTGGCAAAAACAATGGCAACAATAATAGACCTGGATCAGTATGGATTTATGGAATATAGGGAAATATTTGACAATATTAAGAGAGCCATATGCTTTAAAGGGATGCTGTGGATAAGACTATACTAATGGCTATAGCTTTGAATGCTGAAAAAGCATTTGACAGAGTGATTTAGAAATTTATGAAGAGATCTTACAAGGCATTTGGATTTCCACAAACATGGGCAAAATTCATATTTAATATCTACAGAAGAGATCACACGAGAGTGAAGTATATAAAGTATGATTGTGATTTCTCTAAAGTGTTTAGCCTTATAAGAAGAATGATGCAGAGTTGTCCACTTTTGCCATTACTCTTTGTGTAAGGGTCTATATCACATGTTCGACGTTTGAAAACATCTAATTTATCGAAATTAAATGTTCGAAGTTTCAAAGATTGAACATATGAAAAAAAAAGGGAACTTACCTGACTGGTGTAAGCAGGGGGGAAATCCCCCCTGCATCCCCCCCCCTGCTCTTTAAATATACCAACTCCGAGACCACACTATAATGCAGTAAAGGGAAGATTTCCATTTCCTGCACTGTAGTGTGGTCTCAGAGTTGGTATATTTAAAGAGTGGGGGTGTGGGGGTACAGCCCCCCATGTCGGGGGGTGCTGGGGGGCTTGCCTCCCTTGCCTACAACAGTTTGTTTTGGGTTTTTTTTTTTAGTACATATGTTCGAAGTTTTAGAACTTCGAACATTTAAATTCGATTTTATGATGTTCGAAGTTATTAACCTTCAAACATATAACATAGGCCCTTTGTGTAATACTTAGAACCCTTAGCCAGGGACATACTACATAATGGAGTAATACTAATGAGAAAACAGCCTTTTTTGCAGATAATAAAGCTACCAGTCCAGAACATGATATTCAAATTATATTTGAAAAACTAAAATATGTTAATAGTATAGCAGACTATAAACAAATAAAAGGTTACAGTAGTGAACTATGGCCCAAAACAAGACTCCTGTTTTTGTGAGGTCATGATAGGATGAGATAATTTGGAGATATGGTTGAATGGGATGTTGAGCAAGCAGTTAAGGAAATGTGGGAAGAATGCTCTCAAAAAGTTTATAAGTAAGATAAAAGCTTCTAAACTGTTATTTATGGACATTTATTATAAGATACAAACAATTAAGATTTTGTGATGCTGTTTTTTAGGTAGGTCAGGATTATATGCATCAACTGAGATACAGGATATGGAAGAACATATACAAAACAAAATTAAGGAGTTAGTTTGGGATAACAAAAAGGAAACAGTGCATTGGAAAACTAAATACTGACTAAGGAAGGGAATGGCGATTTCAGGCTTTTAGGTTTAGAGGACTACTATAACGACAAGCAACTTAGATTGATATATTTTATTCAGATTACCAACTATATGCCCATATGGAATCAAATGAAAGGCACACTGTCAAATGAGGTAATAACAATATTACAAGAGGACATTTGGCAGATCTAGAAAATGAATGTAAAGAACATTATGTACAGCCATATATACATAAAAGTGTTAAGCAAGACTTTATATTAAAGGGAGGTGGACCCCAGAAAATGCCACCATTAGGTTATACTTTATATACTGACAAGAAAGAGACAGAAGATAATGTCGTGAACATTTGGAGAATACAGAACAAAGAACCAGGATTTTGTGCTCTTATGATTAAACGGAGATGAGGTAATAAAATGCAATGGAGCTAGAAACATTCTGGGTTTACTGAACTGAGATCAACTTGAAAACATGGGTCTAATCTTATAGTTCAAGGAAGATAATGCAGAGGTTGGAAAATAATTTTATACCAGAAACAGTAGATTGTATAACTGGACCAGAATAAAATGGCAAACTGGAAAAGAATAATAAATCAAGCATATTAGATAATCTTAGACTTGAGTAGACAATAAAGTATAAAGGTAAAAATGTCATACAATGGATGATTAAATGAAAATGTTACAATGAAAATGTTACAAGTGAGCAGTAGAGAAACTGTCCTAATCTAGATATGCAGCTAAATCAAGTTATATAATTTTGGCATGGAAAGGTTTGTAGAAATGTTTCTAGACTTCTAGAAGACCAAAAATGTCTCCACAGACATGGAGCATATGTTGAAGATGTGATGGTTCAGGAATATACTCTCAGTTATGCAAAGAGTTTCTTCAGTACAAAAATGACTTGAATAATATGCTATGTCTTAAACTTCGAAGACAATTTAAACTTAGAATAATGTTTTTTGTTGAGTTGGTGCAAAATGACGTACTACAGAGACAAACACATATCTACCTTTAGTACTGGCAGTAGCTAAGTAAGCTAAAAGTAGAAAATGGAAAACCAAAGACAAATCAAATTAATAGAAAGAGGTGAACTGGATATTGTATAAACATACAATTACAAAATGGCTGTATCAGCAATTAGTACCAAAATAACAAGTGCACCACATATGGGAACTGCAAGCTATATAACACTGAAAATAGGTATTAATAAAGTATTTAATTTACTCCCAAAAGACTGGAGATATGTGTTCAGTATTCCAAAGTCATGGTAGCACTCATTTATATGGGGATGGAAGCACATACATGTACATGTTGGATGCAGGAAATCTTACAGTAATGAGAGTGCTCACATTTGCCATACAGAGAGGGCATTATAACCCCACACAGACATGCTTTCATTGTTGGGATGTTGACACGGGTACACTCCTGGTTGCCTGTATCACGGCCCCTTTATGGCTATCACCCTCAGAATGGGGTCTCAGAAATGAATGGGAGCAAAGAGGCTTGAGACTGATAAGAGAAGGTTTGATTGTCAGCAGACATGGCGAGAAACAGACCTAGAACAACAAAAATTATTTGTGGAATCATCATTTCAGCAAAGGCGAAAGACTTTGTGATGGGTAGTGAGTACAAGAAGGAAAAATGTGTTTGCAGGTCATAAATTCAGTGACTTCTATTAAAAAGTTATACATTATTCCATACAATAAGATTTTAACAAGATAAACATAATGGAATGCTATTACAGGTTGTAATTAAATGTCATTCAGTGGTCTGTGGCTCAACAGAAGACGTTCATCAGCATTCCAAACATAGGGCTCAACCTCTTAGCACAAAAATCTGGACAAAGCCACACATAATGGGAGGGGGACAAAGCCTAAAAAATAGGGATAAATTTTAAATATTGCTCTTATAAACTTAGAAAATTGGTAGAATAAAAAGCCTTGTGTTACCATGAATTTTCTGAAGGATATGGTCTGAAGCTCAAATGAGTGCCATTATTTAGTGAATCCATTCCTCACTGATTTGCCATAAAAATTCAGAGACTCACAAATTTTATGAGCAGCAGACCAAAAATATGAGGCAAAAATCTTGACATTTTGTGAAAATATATATAGTTGAAAGGTATGATTCTAAAGTTCACTTTATTCTAAGCCATCTTAAATCTCTTACTGTTTATTCCTCATCTCTCACTGCATTACAGTTGTCCTTTACATTGTTAAACCTATGACGGCTTCAAACTTTGCCACTTTACTAGTAGTGTTCATCTTTTTCACCAGGAGTTCTGTGAAGCCAGTTTCTTTAGGTGTCCACTCTTTTGTCCTCTCTCCATCTTCATGCAATACTTCCTGAGTTAGAATACATTTCTACTGTTAAATTACCATAGTTGCACTATGTTTATGCTTGTATGTTGCCAGTATATCTACATCATTTCACCTTCTTCTACTTTAGGGAATGCATATTCACTACATTTTACCTGTAATGCTACTCAATGCTAGAAGTCTAAACCTCAAAATGTACTCTCTAGAGGCACTCCTATAAATGGAGAACATCGATATCTGTGCAGTAACTGAGACCTGGTTCAAGGCTCCAAAGAGCAGCCCTGCAATACCAGGCTACAACTCTTACCATGCTTTCCGGCCACCAAACCAGGACCGAAACACTAAAGAAGGAGGAGTGTCCATATTCACCAAGGATTTTCACACCACCAGGCTAGTTGCCCACCACAATGCGTCTGAAATTCTCCAGGTGCAACTAACACTAGGTATGACTGCAATCCAAATTGTAGCTTGCTACAGATCCCCCACCATGCCCCAAGATTCTCACTACACCTTTCTAAACATACTAGATAATATTAAGATACAACCAAACACCCTAATACTGGGTGATTTCAACTACCCTGCCATTAACTGGGAAAACTACTAGTGTACCAACACCTTTGCCCAACGGTTCTTGGAATTCATAAATTCCAATGCCCTGGATCAACTAATCCATAGTCCCACCAGGGGCTCCAATATCCTAGACCTGGTCATTACCAATAAGGGAAATTGATGCTCCACACCTATGGTCACCTCCTCATTGGTCAGGTCTAAATATAAGCTAATCACCCTTAAGATCCATATCCCTCCCCCATCCTCCAGTAAGGAAACCTCCATAAAAAACTTCTCCAAAGTCAGCTTCATGCTACTCAAGTTAGAAGTGACAAACTTCATGACACCCATGCAGATGGGAGCTGAAAGTTCGACTGCTGAATCCTACACTAAGGCACTGTTTGAGCACATCCACTCATGCATGAATTGTGCCATCCCAAATAGAACCAAGATGCTCTCCTCCAAAAAAAGGAAGCCAATCTGGTGGTCCCCTGCCATAAACAAACTTTTCAACAAAAGGAAGAAACTGTTGCAGAAGAGAGGAAAACCCCAGGATGCAAAAAACTCCCTTACCAGCCTCAGTAAGAAGGTGAGATCCCTCATAAAATCCTCCAAAGCTAGGTACGAAAATAAAATTGCCAAAGATTCCAAAGACAACCACAAGGCATTCTAGAACTATGTCAAGAATGTAAATGGCAATGCTCAGATCTGCTCTGAGCTACAACAGAATGGCATTAAATATACTGATCCCAAGGATATTGCCAATATCATGGCAGATCAATTCAGTGCCAACTTCACCCCCCTCTCACCCCCTAAATGGCCCATATCCATACTGGAAGACTGCCAAATTCTGGAAATAATGGCCACATAGGTAAAAAAGCATTCTCCAAAGCTAAGAATACAGCATCCAGGGGACCAGATGACATCTCGGACTGTGTACTACATGAACTACAAAATGAACTGGCACCTCACCACTTCACCTAAGTGTCATGTTTAATCATAGCCTCACCTCAGGCTTCGTGCCCACTGGGTGGCGCACAGCTACAGTTATCCCACTCCACAAAGGGGGATCCACCTTGGATCCCGGGAACTACCGCTCCATCAGTTTGACAAGCCTGATCTGCAAGGCCATGGAATGTATTATCAAAGAACTTATAAACAAAGACAAGGCTCCAGAGAGCACCCCTGCAATACCAGGCTACAACTCTTACCATGCTTTTCGGCCACCAAACCAAGACCGCAACACTAAAGGAGGAGGAGTGTCCATATTCACCAAGGATATTCACACCACCAGGCTAGCTGCCCAGCACAATGCGTCTGAAATTCTCCAGGTGCAACTAACACTAGGTAAGACTGCAATCCAAATTGTAACTTGCTACAGATCCCCCACCATGCCCCAAGATTTTCACTATACCTTTCTAAACATACTGGAAAATATTAAGATACAACCAAACACCCTAATACTGGGTGATTTCAACTACCCTGCCATTTTTTCAAATCTAGGTGCTTAGGATTTCCCCTCTTTCTTCCCCCCTTGGTTGACCTGGTGTGACTCAGTTTGAACTCTACAGTTCCCTACAAAACAGAGTCTACAGGACTGCAATTGGTCACCATAACAAAATCAGTTTCTCTCAGCATTTAAGCAGATTGAACTCTACAGCTCCCTACAAAACAGAGTCTACGGGACTGCAATTGGTCTCCATAACAAAATCAGTTTCTCTCAGCATTTAAGCAGATTGAACTCTACGGTTCCCTACGAAACAGAGTCTACAGGACTGCAATCGGTCACCATAACAAAATCAGTTTCTCTCAGCATTTAAACAGATTGAACTCTACAGTTCCCTACAAAATGGAGTCTACAGGACTGCAATTGGTCACCATAACAAAATCAGTTTCTCTCAGCATTTAAGCAGAGTAGGTTGCACACAAAAAGCATTTGTTAAGCTTTCACTTACAGTGCTGTGTAATTAAGCAGATCACCATTTTGGTCAGCCATAGGGCTCTTTTTTCTACTTGAGTGTTTGCCTCCTTCCCCTTTAAATTAAGTAAACTGACTCTTACATTAAGAACTATAATACTTACCTTATAGCTTTAGGACACCTTAGGAAACCTTGTAAACTGCAATAGCCTGACATTTGAACAAGTAACCCTTGTAAAAATTCTCAAAATTGTATAATGTTGGTCTGTCTTTCCTGGTAAAACATAAGTGAAATTACAGTGCTGAGTGCAAGTAACATTAAAATTAACGTACTGAGTGCAAATAACATTATAGTGCTGAGTGCAGATTTTAGGCCCTTACATTCAACTTACCTCTTGTGTGGTGTCTTGAGTCAATCAGAGTATTCCCTGTAACCACTCCTACTGTCTTCTCTTTTCCCCCACCCCCTCTTCCTCAAACAGGTTAAACTGCTACAATTCAGTACAGGCATCATTTTCAAATCTAGGTGCTTAGGACCCCCCCCCCCCCCGCCCCCGGCTGACCTGGTGTGACTCAGTGTAAGTTTTTTCATTGTATGGATCTTTTACGGTTTTTTGTGTAACTGAATGACCTGCTGCTAAATTCTAATTCTGCAGAGACTGCTCTATTTTTTGCAGAGGCTCTATAAGTAGCTAGGGACTTTACTGAATTTCTGTGGTAATATTTTTGTTTAAACTGAAACTGTACCTAGAGAAAGTGTGTAATCAGAGCTCCTTCTTGCTGCATGTGTTTTTAATGATTAAATTGCACACTCACATTGAAGAAGTGCTTTTATGACTTGAATAACTTGGGCTAGCTATACCTGAAGTGCTTTTACTGGCAATTTTCCAGTTGTACAATTGTGAACAATTTATTTAGTTTTTCTGGTATATCTTTAAAATCTGGCAAGTGTTTATTTACTGCATTGTTCTCTTGCTTAGGTTTCTTAGCTATACATCTTAGTTCTTTCGGAAGTGTGCTACTTTACCCTCCCACCCTCAAACCTTTCTGAATGAATTATTATAAAATAACTGCCTGTTGTTGCCTTCATGCTTACCCTAGAATCTCTGCTTTTCTCTTTTCCTAGTTGAACTCTACAGTTCCCTACAAAATGGAGTCTACAGGACTGCAATTGGTCACCATAACAAAATCAGTTTCTCTCAGCATTTAAGCACAGTAGGTTGCACACAAAAAGCATTTGTTAAGCTTTCACTTACAGTGCTGTGTAATTAAGCAGGTCACCATTTTGGTCAGCCATAGGGCTCTTTTTCTACTTGAGTGTTTGCCTCCTTCCCCTGTAACTTAAGTAAACTGACTCTTACATTAAGAACTATAATACTTACGTTATAGCTTTAGGACACCTTAGGAAACCTTGTAAACTGCAATAGCCCCCACTTTCTAGATCCTACCTGCTTTCATCTGGGATAATTCCTCCCACACCAATTCTTCTACCTACATTTTAATAGCACCTATTAGCTTTCATCTGGCATTCTCCCATCCCCTTCCAGTACCTTTACCTCACCACTCTATCTTCTGGTGTTGCATCACAGGGTAAAACAGTTCCTTAACTCACTAGCTAAATCACAGATAATGATATACTCCTCTTTACTACCCCTCTTGTTCACACTATATCTCTTTACCTTGTATGAAAACCAGTTTCTCACGGGGTTTCAGGTCCCGAAAGGCCATACTATCACCCCAGCTGTAAATCCTCCCACCTTCAACCAGGTCCTATCCAACATCTTGTTCAGTCTATCAACATCTCAACCCCAGGCACATTAGCTTTAGATCCAAACACTACCACAAACTAATAAACAAATTCTTGAAGTTCATCACCAAGTATAGACTTAACCTAATACTTGGTGGTGATATTCACCCCAACCCTGGCCCACCCACTTCAGATACACATACCTCTTCTACTTGCAATCTAAGCTACAAGCCTACAATTAATAGGCCAACTAACTCTCTCCTAGCCTGTCATCTCAATATTAGAAGCATTAATAACAAGGTACATGAATTGCATGCACTTCTGGATATCCACTCCCCTGAGATTCTCTGTTTATCTGAAACCTGGTTAAAACCTAACACTACAGACAATGAAGTGTTACCATCTGGGTACAACATACACAGAGTGGATCGTGTTTCGAGGAAGGGGGGTGGGGTAGCTGTACTCTATAAATCTGAGTTGAATGTCACCATAGATGTAATACAACCACCTCAGATTAATAACTCAGTGATTCTTGCCACCAAATTGCAACTTAATAAAAATAAATGCATTAATATCATCTGTATGTACATTCCCCCCAGGTAACAATATATCTACACTTGAAGATATCCTGCACTGGCTATCATGTGACTACCCCCAAGAAACCCTACTTGGAGACTTTAACATAGACTGGGGCACCTGTTCCTCAGAATCCCCAACCACCCATATTATCCTGCATGCATTTACACAAATCATATCCACCCCTACCAGGATTGGTAAACCCAACCAAAAAAGCATACTTGACTGGGTACTCATAAATAGTCACCCCCAACTGTACACCTCTGGTACCCTCCCTGATGGCCTAAGCGATCACCTTCTCACATATGTAATTAAGCACAAAGCCATTAATTTTGAACAACCCTTACTGAGAAAGGTTAGAAACAATAAAAACTTTGACCCTGCCAAATTCCAGCAAGAGCTAAACTCATGTAATTGGTCTATTCTAAAACACCTCCCCTTAGAGGAAGCAGTAACATACTTTAACAACAAATTCCTTGAGATCCTTGATTTGCATGCACCTGTTCGTTCAAAGAGAACAAAGGCAAAAACTGCGCCATGGCTTTCTAAAGAGTCTAAACTCAAAATTACCCTTAGAAACAAAGCATGGGCTTTATGGCGTTCTTCTAAAGGCCCCCAAGATCACATTAAATACAGGCAATCCAGGAATGAAACTAAACAATCCATTTTACAAGACAAAAAACAATACTACTGTAATTTACAGACAGTAAATCAAAATAACCCTCAGAAGTTTTGGGCAGGTTTAAATAATCTACTACATCCTGGGCAAACTTCAACCCCAATCCCTGCTGCTACTATTGATAAAACCCCTGAAGATGTTTCTGACAGTTTAACCGATTCTTTACTGAGACAATTCAAGCCCTAACTAGCCAACTACCTCCTAGCTCCCTGGTCCTGAAAGTAGCGCCCCTAGAAAGCTATTCACATTCAGCTTCCAACCAGCCGCCACTTCACTTGTACCTTGATCAAAAAATTAAAACCCACTACATGTTCTGCTGATTAACTCCCTGCCGAGTACCTACAAAAATCAGCAGATGCTATTGTTTACCCCGTCTCAATAATAATCAATCGAACCATAGTAGAAGCTAAAATTCCCACCATCTGGAAAATATCCTATGTAATACCACTTCACAAAGGAGGCAGCTCTACTGAATTCTACAGTTATAGGCCAATAGTTATACTCTCTCCACTTGCAAAGATTATGGAAAAATGTATTAATAGACAACTCATGCACCACTTAATCCAGAATCACCTTATGACAGACACTCAGCATGGCTTCCATCCTCATCACAGCACTATTTCAGCCCTCCTAGCCTTTAGCAACACCATAAACCATAATCGCAACAATAATTATATATCCTCAGCCCTCTTCTTCAATCTTTCCAAGGCATTCGATATGGCTGATCACCAACTTTTAATCCACACCCAGCAAACATTCTGTCTAGATACTAGAGCCCTTCAATGGTTTCAAACCTAACTGAATGGTCGACAGCAGGCTGTCCTCTGGCAGAACAAACACTCTAACCTTCTACCTAACACCCTTGGAGTACCACAAGGCTCTATACTAGGGCCCTTGCTGTTCTCCATCTTCATTAACGACCTTTATACTGTCATCCCAAAAGTCAGCTGTATCCAATATGCTGATGACTCTACTCTGATTTGCTCTGCCACATCTCCAATAGAGTTATGGTCAGCTACCCAGACCACCTTTAATACAATAGAAAACTGGCTTTCTGAATGCCGTCTGATCCTAAATCCCAAAAAAACTAAAATGCTGTTATTTTCACCAACATGTAGATCTACCACTTTCACCTTTACCATAAATTCAAATGATGGCACAATAATCTTCCCTGACCCCTCTACAAAAAGATTGTGTGTCATCATAGATAATAATCTAAAATTCGACCTACATGTTAACCAAACTATCAAAACCATCAATAAAAAACTAGGGTCACTTTACAGAATAAAAGCCTTCCTAACCCCTCCAGCTAAAATTGCCATAGCTCACTCTCACCTTCTTTCAACTCTTCTGTATGCATCTCCTCTACTCTCGAATTTAAACAAGACTGTCCTTAACAAACTCTCAATTTGCTACAACCACATTGCCAGGTTTGACATTGGGCTGCCTTTTAGGACACATCATTGCATCAATCTAAATCAGCTTGGATGGCTTGAACTACTCAGCCTAATCCAGTAAAACCAACTGATTATGGCCTATGAAATCCTTTATAATTTGGACAATACTCCTGCACTTAAAAATATTATTACCCCCTATAACAATCCTAGACCGCTTCGATCCTCTAACAAACTACAAGTTTAGACTAGCAAAATTAATAACACAGCCGGTGACTCTCTCTTTGCAAACTCTGTAAGTAGATCCTGGAACTCTCTTCCAGCTGATATTACCTTACTTTCCACCTTAGGTCAATTTAAAACTAGACTCAAACACCATTTGTCACATCTCATGTCAATGCATCAAGCCTGGCTAACTCTCTCTAGAATGTGTAAAATTATGTTAACCAGCTTACTCTGTAATTTAATTTAATCCTGACTTATGCTCGGGATTAACTCTAACCTGTGGAACTTGTTTAACTTGCTTACTTATGTAAGCTCTGTAAATAGTCTGTTTTTAATATGTAATGCTGATATTATGTAATGCTGTATCTGCTTACCCTTGGAGCTTTTCTCCCCAGGCCTCCACTGAAAATGGACATGCATCCAGTCGGACTATCCCGGTCAACAAATGTAAAATAAATAAAATTAACTGGGAAAACTACTCATGTACCAACACCTTTGCCCAACGGTTCTTGGAATTCATAAATTCAATGCCCTGGATCAACTAATCCATAGTCCAACCAGGAACTCCAATATCCTGGACCTGGTCATTACCAACATGGGAAATCGATGCTCCACACCTATGGTCACCCCTTCATTGGTCAGGTCTAACCATAAGCTAGTCACCCTTAAGATCCACATCCATCCCTCACCCCCCAGTAAGCAAACCTCCATAAAAAACTTCTCCAAAGTCAGCCTCATGCTACTTAAGTCAGAAGTGACAAACTTCATGATACCCATGCAGACGGGAACTGAAAGTTCGACTGCTGAATCCTACACTAAGGCACTGTATGAGCACATCCACTCATGCATGAATCATGCCATCCCAAATAGAACCAAGATGCTCTCCCCCAATAAAAGGAAGCCAATCTGGTGGTCCCCTGCCATAAACAAACTTTACAACAAAAGGAAGAAACTGTTGCAGAAAAGAGGATAAAACCAGGATGCACAAAACTCCTTTACCAGCCTCAGTAAGAAGCTGAGATCCCTCATAAAATCCTCCAAAGCTAGGTATGAAAATAAAATTGCCAAAGATTCCAAAGACAACCACAAGGCATTCTATAACTATGTCAAGAATCTAAATGGCAATGCTCAGATCTGCTCTGAACTACAACAGAATGGCATTAAATATACTGATCCCAAGAATACTGCCAATATCCTGGCAGATCAATTCAGTGCCAACTTCACCCCCCTCTCACCCCCTAAATGGCCCATCTCAATACTGGAAGATTGCCAAATTCTGGTAATAATGGCCACATAGGTAAAAAAGCACTTTCCAAAGCTAAGAATACAGCATCCATGGGACCAGATGACATCTCGGGCTGTGTACTGCATGAACTACAAAATGAACTGGCACCTCACCTAAGTGTCATGTTTAATCATAGCCTCACCTCAGGCTCCGTGCCCACTGAGTGGTGCACAGCTACAGTTATCCCACCCCACAAAGGGGGATCCACCTTGGATCCTGGGAACTACCGCTCCATCAGTCTGACAAGCCTGATCTGCAAGGCCATGGAATGTATTATCATAGAACTTATAAACAAAGACATTGGCAACCTCCAAACACTGGACCCCACCAAGTTTGGGTTTGTGAATGGCTGATCTTGTCTCCTGAACCTGACAGACTTCTTTGAATCAGTCTCCAGAGCCATGGACGAGGGTAAGGCAGTCTACACAGCCTATCTGGACCTTGCCAAGGCCTTTGCCACCATCTCCCACTCTGGAATCATAGATAGACTTACTAAACTGGGCATTAATCCCTACATCACTCAATGAGTTGCCTACTGGCTTACTGACAGAACCCACACTGTAAAAGTATCCGACTCCAAATCTAGCTCCAGACAAGTGACAAGTGGAGTATCTCAGGGTTCAGTCCTGGGACCGCTCTTGTTTGGCATCTACTTCTCTGAAGTACAGGCCAGCACTAAGAGACTCTGGCTAACAAAGTTTGCAGATGACTGCAAATTGGGAGCCATTATTGAATCCCCAAATGATATGGATACCCTACAAAAGGGCCTTACAGAAACAGATGCTTGGTACCAAAGCCATGGGCTCAAGCTCAATGCCAATAAATGTATAGTTATCCCCTTTGGGAAAAAACATGTACCCATGAATTACCACATAGGTGACAGTATGCTAAACACTGAAAGTGTGATAAGAGACTTAGGGACACAGGTGGTCAGTGTCGATAACCACATCGCCACAACAGTGAGGAAATCCTTCTATGTGGCACACCTCATCACTAAGAACTTTTCATCCAGAAAAAAGGAGGTAATTGTCCCACTGTACTTATCCCTCATTAGACCCATTATAGAATACAACGCCTTGTTTGGTGTTTACCTCTCAAGACATGTGCAACAACTGGAAAGGCCGCAGAAATACCTCACAAAAAGAATCACAGGCCTAAAGCGGATGCCTTACGCTGTCCACCTTAAAAAACTCCAGCTATACTCTGTCACATATCATCTGCTCATAGGTGATCTCTGCTTAACATACAAGGCCATGTCAAACCCAGAGCTGTTGAACATGCTGCACTTAAAAAAATCCCAATCTCTCAGAGCCACTTGCTCCAGGGATCTAAACCTTTTCATCACAATAAACAAAACATGCTGGAGGGATAGGTTCCTGACCCAGAGACTCCCCAGACTCTGGAATAGACTGCCCATACATGTCAAGCAGATCACTTCTTTGGCCCTCTTCAAAATGAACCTTGATGATTGGATGGGAGAAAGGAAATTCACCCCGGGGATCACATCAGTCACCCTGTTAAACAGGGGTCCAGGGAAGTAAATAGTGTGGGAAGAAACAGCCAGGGAATTGTTATGGCTAGGCTTGTATAGGCCCTAGGGCCAATAGCATAGTACCAACCTATGAACCTATGAGCTCTCTGTACCACTTTTACTGCATTTCACATATATTTTCTCTGTCAGGACAACATATATTAGATATCCGGAGGTAAACACTACTTCATGTTAGGTGTTCTTAGACTGGAGTACATAACCATCTGTTACCCAATAAAAATATCCTACTTTGTTTCCAAGTATTTAACTTGCTTTACCTGCTACTTTGTTGCACTTTTGCCTAAAATTCGGTAATAAGACACGGCATCCACCCTTCCCTTCCATGAGTACTGTATAGTGTTGATATTTCTTTGTTCCCCATAAGCAAATCACTGCACATTTTTCAAGTTATTTGCAGTCATTAATTATTTCTAGACCTTGCAAAATGAAATGACCGTTTAATTAAAAATCTTCATTAATCTTCCTTCTGGTTACGATTAGATACAGCAGGGAATCAGGTCACCACTGCTCCTGTGTTGCCACTATTAGCCCCCTATTTCTTTTGTGAAATGGAAACAATTTAAAAGTAGCTCTGAAGTAACAGCTACCTACCCACCTTACTACTCCCATGCCCTTTCAATAATTGTTAAAGTTTCTTTACCAGAACTCAGTATGACTCACTGTCAAAGACCATGTTAATGCCCACAGAAGAATTATTTACTGCACTTAATCACATTCGCAGTTAACCAGTAAAACATACAGTGAGACTAGTTTAGCACAGCCTATCCTTGGTTAAAGCCTACTTTCCTGTATCCTACATTTTAGTGAAAAGTAGATGCTGTATCAGGTTTTACAGTATTTGCTTCATTAGTTTTTCCATAATGTTTAAGTACCAATATGGAGCTCAAGATGTTTTTGTTCAGGTATTTTGTTTGTTCCTCTTTTATGTAATATGAATGTATTAATAGACCCATATCATGAAAAGTATCTTCTTTGCTCTGTTAATTGGTTATGCAGGATTGCTAGGCTTTAAATAATTACATTTTCAACTCTTGCCATGTATGATGTGGTGTACCATATGAGTTTCCTGTGAATTATCAGAACTTTTTCCTTTGACTTCTTTTATAACAGTTTCACATCATAACTAAAAATATCCATCCTTGTGACATTCTCCCATCTTGTAACCCTATCATGTTGGGGCATCAGTAATTGCTCTGCACATTTTCATGAGTTCAGTTTTTAGCAGTGGGCAATAGTTGACCATGAGCAATTTATAGGTGAGTGTGTTAAAAAGCAGTGAGGCTCTGGATGACCCTTTTACAAGGTGATGATGCTTCTAGCTATTAGGAAGATGAGTAAATAAATCACAATATTTTGTTTTACGTAGTTTGTATAATGGAGGTAATTTGAGCTGATAGCAATTAGACAAAGGTAATCTATATTCAAGTCTAGGAATTAGGACATAAGTTCATATGTTTATAAATGTTTACTAGGCTAATGACCACAAGGGCCTTTTTAAGCCTAGCCATGCATCCCAAGTCTCTGACAAGTTCTGGTACCCTTGATAAGTGTAAGCAGGGGCTTGGGAGGTGAAACATTTACGAGCAGGGTCCTGAGAGATGAACCATTTACAGGCTGCTTGTGTCCATTAGAGACATAGGTGCCATACCAGGTATGAATTTCCTGGTCCCCATCCAATTTTCCAAGTTACACTTGAGTTGGATTAGGGAGGAACTCTGCTTCACATAGATGGAGAGTCTGTTTGAGTGAAGGTCTAGTCTCTGAAATACATACCTGTCTCTCCAGCAGGACCTATTTATATCACAGGCAAGATGTAATTCTTTAGAACAGGTAATTCTGATGCTGTTTGTTTTGCTGATATGCAGGAGATCCATAGAGTGGAGTCTGACAATGCTTTGTATGCCAAGCATAGACCTTACCTCAACAGTATGTAGGAGACCGCATACAAGGATAGAGCCTTGAGGTGGTCTGCATAGGAAATGTTCCTTATGCCCTGTATTCTTTCAGTGGGGAAACTCTATGGATGTTCCGGTTGTTGGATATGCCTCATTAGATACATACCAAAGGGGGCACTGTACTCAATTACAAGTCTGATGAATGCCAAATACAGTGGAACAATAACTTCCTTGGAGCTTGATGCCATACCTTTGTTTATAAGTTGCACAACATAGAAAGATTTCTTCAGTACTGTAGACACATGATGGTCAAAGGCTAGTTTACTGTATATATATGTCCCCAAGTCCCTGACTACTGGGTGTTTTGTAAATTTGATAGTTACTGGGTGTGGATGATTTCCAGAAGAATACTATTACATATTTCTTGGCATTTAGTTTTATTATTTATTGCAATAACTCTTCTTGCTTCTTCCAAAAGAAAATTTGACATTTTATAAGATACCTTTAGTTCAGTCAACAACTTGTTTACTTGACTATTTAATACCTAAGTGGTATGAAATCTCACACCTGAGACAGCCTACACACACCTTGCATTCCGGAGCATTTTCTGAAAAATAAACTTAAAAGACGTAATATAAAGAAATGTAAATATTATGTGAACAGTAAAAGCTATTAGAACTGTACAAATAACAATGTTATCAGTAAGAAGTAATCTTACAGTGATAATAGCTAGGACAGTCATAGTCTCATCAAAACAGTGTGCGTGTTTGTGTGTGTGTGTGTGTGTGTGTGTGTGTGTGTGTGTGTGTGTGTGTGGAGAGAATACTTCAGGCTTGAACCCTGTGTGCAGGTAACAAGAGCCTGAATTCCCTACCCACCACTATTTTTGAAACTTTTACAGATTTTTGCCTCATATTTTGTTCTGTTTTGTTCCTCATAAAATCTGTGGTTTCTGAATTTTTAATTCCTTAAACAGTTGATGGTGCAGTGGTAGCATTGTTGCCTCACAGCTAGAAGGTCTCTGGTTTGATTCTTGGCTGGGGTGCCTTCTGTGTGGCGTCTGTATGTCCTTCCCTGTGTTTGTGTGTGAGTTTGCTCTGGTGTCCTGCCATGTTACAAAGACATGTGTCTGCAGTGTTTCTCCCTGGGCCTCTGCTGAAAATTGGCTTTTGTTCCAAGTCAGACTTTCCTGGTTAACAAATGTTAAATAAATAAAACTGACAGGCATTTGAATTTCAGACTTCATATTCTTCAGAAACCAAACACAAAACTTTTTTATTCTAGCAATTTTGTAAGTTTATAAGATGGATATTTGAAATTTGTCCCTATGTCTGGGAGTGTGTTCCCCCATTATTGGCTTTGTCCAGTTTTTTTTGTGCTAAGGTTGAGAGCTATGGTGAGAACTAAATTCACTGAATATGTTTGAGGGCTGTATTCCCCCATTACTGACTTTGTCCAGGTGTTTTGTGCTAAGAGATTGACAGCTATGGTGAGACCTGAATTCACTAAATGATAGCCATTTAAGTTTCTGTCTTCCTCTCTGTCATAAAACAGCTGATTTGGCACAGTGGTATATTGCTCTGACTGTTTTGCACAGGGTCCTGGGTTCAAGCCTTGGCAGTGAAATGTATGGTAGTAACACAGCATTTTATATTAGCAAATTTCCAAGATTATACAAGCAGGGTTTAAAATGTGTCCCTGGTTTTTGGGCTTTTGCCCCCCCCCAATAAATTCTGGCTTTTTCCAAATTCCTTGTGCTGTGAAGTTGAGAGATACCATTGAGTGTCGAGTAGATTTTACAAGGAAGAAAAACACAGTAACGCTGTTTCCTGAAGGTCTGTTCCAAAAAACGAAATGCAGAGTAAAGTGTAGACACACTGGAGACAGACCACCACAATAAATGGAAAAGTTTAATAATCAAGGACAAGCGCTTTCGCGTACATAAAAGCACGCTTCTTCAGATCCATAGAAAATACATTTATGGGTGTTGTATATATACTAAAACTTCTCAATAATGAAACAATCAAACAATCAATTAGTTAATTAACTAAGCTGTAAATTCATTGTCCAATTAATGAATGAATGGATTAGTTTAGTATGCAAAAACATTTCTTAAGCTCTAACATAACTAATTCTTTGTATCACTAAACAAGTTAAAAACATATTAAAACATATTAAAAACATTTTGAGACTTTTAGGGCTACACATAATCTATGTCAGTGTCTGTATCTAAAGCATCATTTGTGAGCTAGCAAGTTTGTACAATATACACTGCCCTTGTCATAATTATTAGTCTAAGCCACTAAAATAAACCCATAGACTGAGTAATTATTGCATCTTTGAAAAGAATCTACAGTCAGGGTAAAATCGTCAAAATTGAAGGAAAATGACAACAATGATAAAATGAAATAAACTACATTCAAAAAGGTTAAACTCATTGTATAAAAAAACTATCTTCCCTATTCACAATAGCTACCTGCATATTCATACTAAATAAATTGTAGATGCATAGTATAAATTTTATTGATAGTCAGCTCTTAAAACTAGCAAGTGTATGTAAAGCACACTTAATTTCTTAGTAAGTAAGACATATTTGTATATACAATACTGGAAACCAATGTGCGTTGTGTTCTTAGTCCCATTATATTATCTATTAAAACTTGAGACAATCCATAAAAATATTGAATATATATGTTTTAAATATTATAAATATATAAATATAATAAATATATATATATAATGGATATATTAAATATTATGGAACTATTAAATAATGTGAGTGAAGTAGTGAATATGTTATAAATATGGTAAAAATATAATTATATAATAAAATGAAATATTGTGTTATAAAATGTCATGAGTATTATGAACATTTATAGGTAAGATAAAAGTTGATAATAGTAATAATGGTAAATATATGAAATAAAGATGTCTTGATAATAAGTGCATGTTATAAGAATATATGAAATTCAAACTCTACTGCTCGCATTTAAATGAACAATTAAAACATGTGTATACATGACCAAAAAATGTGTGTGCATGACGAAAAGGGTAATAAGATTTTACAAGGAGCTGAGAGTTGCAGGGGAAGAGAAGTTTAGTACAGCTTATGCTAAGTCTGCTTGCATTATTAACAGCACAACAGGTAGTGTACTTGTTCTTGATGCAGAAGGCTGTGGTTTCTACTCCCACAGGGGGTGGATGCTGCCGTACTGAGAATGTCCTCTTTGGCGAAGATACAGGCACTTTATTTGTAGATGAAACAATGAAATATAAAGTTGTTTGGTAGCAGCAACCTCTTAATTAGTTACAGATCTCTTTAATGTGGAATTATTTAGATGAATTTTACTTCTGCAGAGATTGTGCATATTTACTGATAACGGAAATGCTCTCAATTGGGCAGTTTTGTCATTAGTGGTGCATGCATTTTGTTTTATTGTTTACTGTAAAAATGTTCAAAACAATAAATTTAAAACACCCTCTAATAACTGTACTGTATTATACAAGGAATATAATTTAATACAATCAGGAAGGTCTATCACACAATACATGTATGTCGTGCAAGGGGCCTATCATTTGAAAATAGCCCAAAGTTAATCTTTATACCAGACAAATGCATTTTCTTTGAATGTGGATTTCAATGCTGTTTCAATGAATGCGAGTTTCAAGGGCAGAAAAGTTTTAATGCTAAGTCTATTTTCCTTGTGAGACTGCATTGAATTGTTTAGCAGATGTCTTAGTGTTTGTGCTGTAAAATGCAAAATAAAACTTTCAAAGGAAATCCAAATTATTGCAGAAGTAAAGCAGTAGCACATTACAGTGTTTATGGTAATTGGGGCAAAATTGCCATGTAATGGGACATTGGAATGGCTGCAGGGGTGAGGCTCCATTCAACCATGATTTTGTGAGGGGGAAGGGTGGCAAACTCAAAGATAGCCTCGGCTGAACTATACCTCTCAACTGTCCAGATTTTCACAAAATGAATAGATTTTTGCTTCTTATTTTTGGTTTGTTCCTCATAAAATTTGTGTTTTTCAGGCAAATCATTTAGGAATTAAGTCACTAAATAATGACAAACATTGAGTTTCAGACTCCATAACATTCACAAAAATGCATGCCAAAGCAAGACCTGTTATTCTAGCAACTAAGTTTATACAAAGTAATTTTTAGTACTGTTTGAATGTTTCCCCAATATATTTGGCCTTGTCCAGATTTCCTGCATTAACAGGTTGAGAGGTATTTGCAAATAAATTGCTTTATAGAATTAGGCATATCCAAACCTCTCAACTGTCTTCAATTTTGGCTCAAAGTGTTGCTCTCCCTCTAATAATCCCACCGCAAAATGGCAATTTTGGAAGAAAATGTGGAGGGTTTACAATTTATAAATAACTGTAATAATCAGAGTTTAAATTACTTTTATTACAGAAATGCATGTAGATTCATTTATTTTGTCAGCTGCTCAAGTTAACAGTACTAATATTAAAAAAGTGCTCTTTCTTTGACAGGTTCCCAGCTGTATTGTGTGGCTATTTTATATTTTATTATCACATTTTTGGTCCATTTTTCATAAAATTGTGGTTTTCTGGCAAATTTGTGGCAAATCATTAAAGATTGAAGTTAGAAAATAATGACAGACATTTGAGTTTCAGATGTCATACCCTTCAAAAAATTCATACTAATGCAAGACCTACAATTCTATTAGAAAGTTTATAAGAGCACTATTTAAATAATGTCCTTATTTTTGGGCCTTTGTCCCACTTCTTTGTATGGCTTTGTCCAGATTTTTTCCTCTGAGGTTGAGAGGTATGACAAATGTGTCAGGGCCATCACAGTCAGCCAGAGGCATTTCAAATTGTGGCATACTTGTTGCACCCCACTCCCCCATGTAGCGACTCTGGATGTGTCCAAGCAAGGGAAGGAGGTGTTATGCAATGTGCAAGTGTGCAGAGTATTCCCCCAATCCAAGGTAGACACAAGTACAACAGTGGCTTTTCATCTGTCTTTGCTTGATTTTGCATAATGTTCTGGTTTTCTGTCATATTTTTATCCTGTTGATTTATGCTTCTTATTATTCAGAAAGTGCCCGTTGCTCTGTGTTTAAGTAGCAATGCTTTCATGACCATCAGGTAAGCTTGTCTGAGATTGTAAGATGCAAGTAAGTTTTAATAAGCATACTGTTAAAGAATTACCAACACTGAAAGCCTTTTTGTTGTTGCAATGCAGAGAATACTTACATAACTAGATAACATATAAGCCTTGGGTACTGAAATGCAAATGCCAGTATTTGTAATAAAGGACAGGATTGCAGTATTTTAAGAAGCTCATTACCTTTGTTGGAGACTTGCAGTCATCTTTGCAGGATTTACCCGTAAACTAAACAGAATGCCAATCTATCATGTGTGGTCCATAACCTGTGAAGTAATCCTTTAAGCAATTTATCTTGAGCTTGTTTCTTGTTTGCTGTTCATTTTTTACTTTGATCATGTTTTCCCCATGAAGCAAGTAGATAGTTGTTGTCAGGCAGCAGGTCTTTTTTGGATAAGAAACATTTTTACAAGTGGGGGTATCACAGAGATTGCTACTTTCAGCATGTTACTTGGTACTTTTATAAAGGTGAATATAAATTATAATTAGAGCTGCAGTGCCAGGAGAAGTGGTTTGAATTGAGTGCTGCTTGTTTTTCTTATACCTGACTTTGACTGGCATTCCAGTAATGTATTTAAAAAGTAGTTTATTTTTTCATGCCTCACAACCTTTTTGTTTCCATCTAGATATTAAATAAGCTGTCATGCAACCAGTGAATTGAAATATTTTTTTTCTTCTACACTTAATTTTGTCTTTATTGGACTCTCATAATGATGGTTTGGCACCCAAAGCAGCGTATTTAATTAAAGTTCCAGTTTTTGTGGCTTTGAGCATAGCTCCTCCCCTTTCTAGTTGGCTGCACCCCTTCCCATTGGCCACACCCATTCAGCTGTCTCCTGCAGCCCCCCTTTGATTTGAAGTCACCAGCCGCCACATAGTACTGAAATATATTATAATGCACACAAACATTAAATTATACGTTTTTGTAAAAATTTCACAAATTTTCTTATCTTGAAAACTGTACATCCTCGATCCTGGACACATATTGTTAAAATAGTTTGTTAAGCAGACACAAGCTTTTACATGACAAAAATAAAATCCTCTACAAGTACATGTTTACTGAGATATTTACAGAAATATGAAAACATATGCTTAATTGTATAATTAGCAAAACTAATAAAACTGGATATCTCTCAAGATGTGCAACTTACAATGCAAATAACAAAGACAGTTTTCTTCAACAACATCTAAGATTTTGCTTAATATCCGGCAACAGTTTATAAGTCATTTGTTTTTTGAAGTATTACTTACATATGGAAATATTGCCTATTTTCATAATTACTAGCAAACGACTACCAATATTTCCAGTATAGTGTGATATTGACCAGTATTTTCAGTGAATTGTTTTGTCTCCCACATTGGTGTTTTACACTATACTGCTCAATAAAATGTAGCTGTCTCAGTTATGAAAATATGAACATAAATACGAAAACATGAATAATAAGTGTCAAAGATTCATTTCTCCATTGCAGGACATCCTAGACTAACAATATTAGTATCATGTTGTTAATAACGCCTTGCCCTTTATATCACTGCATATTATTAGCTGGTAAATCAATTAAAGAAGCCAGACCCAAAAAAATTCTGGATCCTATAAGGTGGTATGGGTGTGAACAGGAAGTATACAAAGTGGCATTTTAGGCTTGAGTTTGGATATAACATTTTGTCTAAATATCTTTGCTGCATTGTATATGACAGTGCCTCTCCAATGGGCTTTGTAATAATAATAATGCCTTCATTTCTTTTTTCAGTCTTTAGGGAATTCCAAATAGCATGAAAGCTGTCTTAGCAATATTAATAGTAAGATTGCTACTGTTCAACCAATTTGGAATTAGCTTAAAATCTTCCTATAATGACTGAGAATATTTATCATTTTATTTGATCTAATAACAACGAAATCATCTGCATAAAGATCGCAATTTATTTGTGGAAGATACCAAGCTAGATAATTTATAAAGCTCAAAAATAAATAAATAACAGAATGCCTACTATGATAAGAGGTTAACAGCTTTAGTAGTGACTTCAGCTTCTGCCGGAATGTTGTCTAAATTTCCAAAATGTTCTGTTTGTAAGGCAATATGTTAACCATTGCATGACTTATTTAGAAAAATCAGAATTTGACATCTTACGTAGTAACACTGAATGATATATAGTCTCAAATTTTCTCCTTAGACCAAGGGACATTGGCTAGACAGCAGTCTGTCATCCCTGTTTACATATGTCTGTTTACTAAGTGTATGAATTGCAGTTAGTAAACCAGACTTTGAAAAATAGATATTGCCAGCCTGTTACAATGTCATATTTGAGAATATACTCTAGAACATGTTCATAAATAATTTGGTCAAGAGTCTGCATGAAATACACAGATTTTCTATTGTGTAACACTATTATACAAGGCGTGGTGATGGGACTTTACCATGCGGGAGCATTAATAAATGCATAAAGTGATGTATCGCTATTCTGACATTCATGTCTATTTTATTGCTGCAATGTCTCCTTTTCTGGTTTCACCATAATTGTTTCATGTTTTTTTTTTTATCATTTTTCCTTTTTTTCTGTTATTTTTCATTGTGTGATGCTCTACCTGCATGTCATTCTCTCTAGAACCCTCACTGACATTTGATGTCATGTAGGCGATTCCAATAAGGTTTATTGAAACCACTGATGATCTTTTCGATTCCAATAAGGTTGTCATTTCAGTGTGTGTAAGTGAATCTGAGGACTTGGATGTTTTTTCTAGTGATAGCAGCAATGTCCAAGCTGTTGATTTAATTAAGGGTGTCCCTTATTTTAATTTAGCAGGAAGTACAGAGGACAGAAATGTTGATGGTGATGAGGGGGTGTGGCCTCCTCCATGCTTTCTGCTAGGATATAATGAATTTATTTTGCTGCTGATTACTAAAATTGCACGATATATATATATATATATATATATATATATATATATATATATATATATATATATATATATATAAAATCTATGGGTCTACTTCAAAGTATCAAATTGAACACCTGGAACATCGACAACTAACCCTGGAAAAACAGCTAACCCAAAAGGACAAAATAAATTAAATAAATAAATAAAAACAAATCAAACCCCTAACTAAATATACCAACTCCAAGATCACACTACAGTGGGGAAAGGGCAAAGTTCACCATGGTGCCAAGTTATTCTTTTCCCATAGAAAGTTTTCAATGTTCTGGGTGTTTGGTGTTCTGCAGTTTTGGCAATGTCATCTCGATGAGGTGGGATTTGATGAAGTGGTAATTCAGATACTTTGAAGACGACCCAGGTGGGATTCGATGAAGTGGTAATTTAATACTTTCACGTAGCCCCATATATGTGTATGTATGTGTGTATATATATATATATATATATATATATATATATATATATATATATATATATATATATACATATATATATATATATATATATATATATGTATGTGTGTGTGTGTGTGTGTGTGTGTATTTCAAAATCTCAAGACTATATAGCCAAAACCCCTAAATGCGAAAGACCAGAAGCGCGAAATTCAAAATCCCAAACGTACAACACACATACATGCACACAACTTCCCCCTATAAAATGTATCATCCCACACTACAGATAAGCAAGGGGGCAAGCAACTTTGCACCCCCCTCCACTTAAATACACTAACTCCGAGATCTCACAGACACACAAGGGAAACTCACACCCACACATTTTACAGTCCCTCACACACACACACATCACAGTCACAACACACACTGACACGCACTAAAGCCCCTAACCAACACACTTACACATAGACAATTGCCTGAACTTCCACCTATCCATCAACAAACCGCAATACCAGAAGCATTACTTCAATATCTCCGAACATCTGGATTTTGAATTTCGCGCTTCTGGTCTTTCAGTATTTAGGAGTTTCGGCTATATAGTCTTGAGATTTTGGAATTCCATATTCCAACATTTTGAGATTATGTAGTGATCTCATATACATATATGGATTCACTTTATAACCACGGAATGCTGAAATATCGAATTTCACTATCTCGAGACTATAAAACTGAATCCACAAAACACCGACAAACAAAAACCGCGAAACCACATAACCGAAAACACCGCACACACTACACTAAACATACAACAAAACACCCACATCACAACATAAACAAAAAAACAACACACATACACAACTCACACACACATAAGTGGGGGCAAGCCCCCCTGGACCCCCCACACCCCCCTACTTATATATACTAACTCCGAGATCGCACAAACACAACAGAAAAGCTCACTCACACACGTACATTCTCCAATCCCTCACACACACTCTAACTCCCACTCAAAACTCTTACAAAACACTCACTTACCTGACATAACACCTACATCCAAACATGGCACCGTGCACCAACAAAACCCAACCTGGACATTACATAGCGCAACTTCATAACCGCAAATTCAACATATTTTCGACATACGTCAAATTCGCGATTATGAACGTTCGCTATTTTGAACATTCAACTTTATAGCTTCGAGATACTGTCGACATTTCAGTATTTCAATGTTATAAAGTGAACCCACATATATATATATATATATATATATATATATATATATATATATATATATATATATATTTAAAAACAAACACACACATATGTATAGTGTTCACAGAGGTACAATGTACTTTTTGTTAATGTTTTGAGTAGCAGCAGTATGTGCACAGGTAAAGTGTTTCTGTTTGGCATGTAGCACAGGAAGTTAGTGAACAGTATGCACTTGTTTGAAAATTAGCTATGAATATGCAATTAGGAATGAATACTGCAATGATCATCATGGAAGCGATATGTCATACAATGTTATGTGTTCATGTACGCACACGTACACACACACACAGACTCACACACAAATGCACATGCACACACACACACACACACACACACACACACACACACACACACACACACACACACACACACACACACAGTTGCTCTTAAGCATGGCAGTAAAATTTGATCCATTATGTATTACGTTTTTCTGTATGTAATGTAAATTCTTTTTCATTATTTCAGAAGAATATGTAGTACAAATTTGTAGGACAGGTATGTAGGCACTTTACAAGGCACCAAAAGCCTATTCCTGTAACTATTCTGAGGATAATGGATAGAGATTAGAATGAAGATGGTGCTGGTAGTAGATCATGGAGGCAGTGATGTGCACATGAGAGTCATGTATGATGCATACAGTGTGTTAAGGTTTTTTTGTGTGTGTGTGTGTGTGTGTGTGTGTGTGTGTGTGTGTGTGTGCATGTGTGTCTGTAAGCATATTCTTTTTGGACAATTGACAAGTACGTAAAACACAAATAACATATATTGACTTAACTTAAAAACAATACTTAAATGAGTAACTATTTCTGTATAAACAAAACAGTGTAATAAACTTCTTAGTGTGGAAGACTTTCAATACATATATATGTAGATAATCATTATATATTAATCAGATCAGATAATGGTAGTAGAAGTAGAGAACTTAAACTCATCCAGAGTCAAAAAATAATAAAAAATAATGACCATAACAAAAATATAAATAATCCGAAAATATGGGAACAGATTTTCAATATTATACTGGCTTAATGTACCGAACTCAGCTAAACACCTGGACATTTATACCATGAAAGTAAAATGTTATTAGAAATTAATTATTACAAGATATTAGGCCTACTGATAAGCTTTTTTATATGTTCTTTTTTTTTACTGCTTTTTCTTAACCGATGGAAGCATTCATGTAAATAGTGTACATATGTTGTAGAATTGTTGTTAGAAGCATTATTTGGGAACTATTTGTTTTTTCTTATTTGCTCAAATGTTTGTATGAACAAGTTGAAAATAATAAAAATTATTATTGAAAAAAAATAATAAAAAAATATATATAATTTGAAAAATATATACAGAATTACTAAGTATTTCTATATAAACAAAACACATGGTTCAATCCATTTTTAAAAACAAACTGCAGCAAGCATGAGAATTCCAGTAGTGAAATGTACATGTGCAACCTGTATAGGTTCACAGCTCCATAGGTATTTAACCAGGCTAATGATCTGTGAGGATCTTCAGATGCCTAGCCATCCATGCATTCCCAGTAGGTTTCTAGGTCTATTAGTTAAGTGCGATGTATGTAGAGCCCTTTGTATTGTAAGTATAAATAACCAAGTGGTAGACAGCCATTTGCATGGTATTCCTGTTCATATGAGACAAGGGTGCCAAACTAATGGGTGAATTTACAGTTTCCAATCCATTCATCCGGGTTACATTGGTATAAAGCAAAGACATACTTTGCTTTATATGGAGAGAAATGCAGTTACAGAGAAGTGGTATTCTTTGTTAGAACTATCTATCCCTCCAGCATGTCATTCTGTTGATTGGGTGTTTCTGCCGCTACTAGACTTATAGATTTGCAGTATATCTGACAGGATGGGGTCAGTGGAGGCTCTGCAAGTGAGGTAGAGATTGCCCCACCCAGGAGCCTGTAAGATACTGAGGAGAGGGACAGGGCTTTGAGATGGTCATTGTAGCTTTTTGTGATTTAACTGCTTGATTTTCTTGGAGAGACAGTATTGTGATCACTCAAGTTGTGCCAGGTATATTCCAAAGGGGCATTATGCTCAATGATCAGCCTAATGAGTGCAGACTACAATGTAATGATTACCCTCCTGGACCTGGATGTCATACCTTTACAATAAGCTGGGCAATGAAGGAAGACTTCCTTATGAGAGTAGATACATGGTGACAGAATGATAATGTCTTGTCTACAAGGGTTCCCAGGTCCCTCACTACTTTGGCAGCTTTCATAGGTGTATTACGAATGTGACAGTTGCAGGGGAACATCATGCTTGTGAAAGGATACAAGCATACATTTTTTGGTGTTTAGTTTTAGGCCTTGGTTTTGATGCCAGCTATTTGTTTAGGAAGGGTCTTGTTGTCTTCTGGAAAGTTTATGATGGCACCTAGATTGCAGCTAGCTGAATAATAAAGACTGAAATCAGAGAATGACAGACATTTGAGTTTAAGATTTCATGCCATTCAGAAAATTCATGCTCATGCAAAACCTGTATTTCTATCAGCTTTCCAAGTTTGAGTAATGAAGCACGCAGAAGGTGTAACTCGTCAAAGGCAAACTTTAATGCAGGTTAAAAAAAACAGAATAAAATCCACTCCCACAGCACCAATACTGGTCCTTATGTTTCTCGTCCTTTGTATTAAGCACTTTCATTTCTGACCAAGCAGAAACTTCCTCAGAATACTTGACAATTCCATGATAAAAAATTTATAATCAAAAAATCCATGCCTTAAAAAAACAACCATCCAATGTTAAATACGTAATACATGAGCACATTTAAAAACCTTTTATAGGGACTAAACAAAAAACTTTTTCAAGAGCTACCTGTAAAATTAAGCATATATGTATTATATATACAAAATGTGAGAAACAAAGCACAAAAATATATATAAACAATACTAAAACATCATAAAGAGTTGTTTATCTCTCAAGTGCTTTCAATTTTAAAAAGCATGTTATAGAAAGGGATTCATTCAGAAGAGGCCATTCAGTGGCATTTGTCTTGATCTGCCACAATGTTTCTTGTTTCTCTAAGTTAAGGCTCCTTTGACCTCCCCTTAACCTGTACTCTATCACATCAATGACAAAAAACTTAAATGAATGGTCACTAAATTCTAAAATATGTTTGGCCAGAGCATTTGTTTCTTTCTTATTTTTTATGTCCCTTAGGTGGTCATATATTCTATTTCTTAGTTTCCTTTCTGTTTTTCCAATATAGAATCCTTTACATTTGTTACAAATAGCACAAGACACAACCCTTTCAGTATTACAATCACATTTGTTGTTTAATTTCACTTGTATTTTGCTTATATTAAATGTGGTACCCTCAAGAATGAGCGGGCAATAGTGACAAGCTCCACATTTTCTCATACCTCCATTCACTATATAGTGGGATCCATGTTCATCTGTCTCTAAAATGTTCTTTAAACACCTACCCTTCCTGTATACTATAATTGGCAACTCACCCAATTTATTGTGAACATCTTTATTACTGGACAAAATCACCCAATTTTTATATAAAATATCTTTAATAGAATTGCTAGATGCATTAAATGTATTGCTAAAAGCTGTTTTAAAGTCCCTTTGTTTTGTATTAACAGGCATTAAGGTTGGCACAACCATTCCCTCATTGTTCTCATTTTGGTTGTTAGTACTTTCAAATCCCAAGGGGTAGGTGGTCACATCAATTTGAACATTACTGAATTGATTGTTGTCAGTGGGATCCCTCTTCCTAAGAAGTGGTTTAAAAAAACTGATTCTCTTTTATTAATCACTTCTAACATATCTCTAACTAGCCTAGCTGGATATCCCCTGCTCAAAAACATTGTTTTCAAAACATCACATTAATTTAAAAAAGAATCGAAGTCGGATACCATTTGTGCAGCCCTCACAAACTGCCCTTTAACCACAGCTTTCTTTTGTTTGTAGGGGTGCCCGCTATCAAAATATAGAAAGCTGTTGGAGTAGGTTGGCTTTCTGTAAATTTCAGCCAAAAAACATTTTAAAATAGGGTCTTTCATCAGTTTCACATCCAAAAAAAAAATTTCTGCATGGTCTATGGAATGGGAAAATTTCAAGAGGCATGTTGACTCATTGATGTATTTGATAAACTCATTAATCATGCTTACAGGTCCATTCCAAAAAGTAAAAATATCATCCGGAAAGCACAAATAACTTCAACAATAACCATAGTATGGGGAATTAACAAGACACCTCTGTTCCCATTCTAACATCACTATGTTAGCATAAATACCACCACATGGCGCCCCCATAACAACCCCTTTCATTTGCAAATAAAATTTGTTATTAAATAGAATGAAATTATTGTTCAACACCATTTTCTAGTAGTTGTTCTAACATATTAATAACTCTTTGTTGTAAACCTTTTCTTAGTAAGAAATCACAGAACCATTCTCGGCCTATATTGTGTGGAATAGATGTATACAATTCCTTCACATCAATAGTGATAAAGATGCCATCTACCAAAAATTCAAGCCTATTTATTCTGTCAAGGAAATCCCATGAATCATTCACTATGGCAGGTTCATCTTTCAATAAATTCTTTAGTTTAACATTAATGAACTTAGCAATGGGTTGAGTTTTAGATCCCCTGGAATCAACTATGGGTCTTGTGGGAGGGTTGTCCAAGTCTTTGTGAATCTAGAGGAGACCAAAAATTGTTGGAAATTTGCGGTGGGCTACATTCAAATAATTAAATTTATCAATTGTAATATTACTTTCAATGAATAGGTCATTCAATTAATTTTTAATTCTTCTATATGCCCCATTTACTTCACTCAAGGAAACCACCTTATATGTATCACTCTTTAATACCTCAAACATCTTTTCTTGATAAAGGGTATTATCCATAATTATAATCCCCCCACCTTTATCTGGCTTAATACCTCTTACAGAATTATTTATTTTCATTTTTTTCATACTGACATTTTCAGCCTCAGTTAAATTACCAATTACACGATTACTCTTTACGTTACGGATATCTATTTCACATAACTTCTCAAATAATGCAATGGCTGGATGGATAGGTGGATTATATGCGCTAGATATATGCAATGGGTCACTAACATATTCCACATTCTGAAATAAAATATTTAAATTTAATTTCCTAATAAAAAAAATTTAATCCACAATCGTGTTTGCCATATCAAAATTTTTCTCCAGGACAAAAGAAAGACCTCTAGCCAAAATATCACAATCAACAGTGTTTATAGCCAAAGTAGAAAAATTAAATACTTTAAAGTCACCATTCATATTTAAGTGGATGGATAAACCATTAGTAGTCTTATTCTCTGAGGGCAGAGGGTTTACCTATAACCACAACTGTTGTCTTGCCAATTCCCCCTGGTGTTGCCTCTCGAGGGGTAAGGATGGTAGTTGTTCTTGCCCCTGCCCTGATGTCCCTGGTAACCCCTCTTATTGAACTCCTCCCTGTTTTTCTTATCTTGAGACGTTCTGACCATCTCAGAACAGGGAATTCTTCTTGATCACCTAAAAAAACCTCCTGGTTATCCTGTACAGGCCTCCCCTCATGGGCAAATCTCTCACCCCAAACCTGAGACTTAGGTGGTTCAAGGTAAGCTATATTCTTACTGTATTCAATCCTATCATGGTCATTTTTTTAGATTTATGCATTTTAATGCTGTTAACTTGATTCTCAATGCTAATAAACATGCGATTGTACTCAAATATATTCTGCACATGTAAGTCATTGTTCACAATATTTTTCTCCAACTCGGTAGCTTCTGCAATAAGTGTTTCAATAGACCATTCATTGTGTTTTACCACGAGCTTGAGATACTCGAACCCATGGGGTCAAACATATTCAGTAGTTCTTTATGAAATACACTGTTTGCCACTAGGCCTGTAGGGAACTGCCATATATGTAACCCTTTAGGGACTACCTTAAGTCTTAGACATTCCTTAAAATATATGTTGTCTAATTGTAGTTTTTTTGTTTTTAATAAAATGTTGTCCAGTTTATGCAAATTATCAAAATAACTAGAAGAATTATGGTTACTTACAGGTGATCCAGGAACACCAAAGTCCGGGCAAACATGTAACTAGTCCTTGAGTACATAATTCCCTCTTTGAGAGTTAAAATCATTATTGCCATTGACGATATTCATGCCATTCCGTGAGTTGTTTCCTGATGCATACTTGCTTGGCACCATCCTTGAGCAACGTGTTGATCCTCTAAACATTGCGTTGTATCACTGGGTGAAGTTGAAGTGTAGGCATGACCTCCCTGAACCTACTGGTTACCAGGGAAACTGTCCGCTAGAGACTACACTGGTTGTAGCATGTGCACCCTCTCTAAACGATCAATCCTTTGAGATATTTTGTCCATTACATTGTTCAACTCAGCTAACGACTGTTCCATAGTCTGAGTGAACATTAAAAATGAGTCACCTTCAGCCATGCCTGAAGCCATAACACGAACAAAACAAAATGAAATGCAATCCAAACTATGAGTAATGAAGCACGCAGAAGCTGTAACTCATCAAAGGCAAACTTTAATGCAGGTTAAAAAATAGAATAAAATCCACTCCCACAACACCATGGTTTAAGGTGACTCTCTAGCGGACAGTTTATTCTCTAGGCATGTGGGATATGCCTTTCTCTCCACACTGTTATTTGTACCCTCAGGAGCCATTTTTCCCCATCTCACCAAGCATCTTTATCATATCTGCTGTGAACTCATCTGAGACTGCTGCTTTCCCTGACTTCATTTTTCTTAGTGGTGTTCTTACTTCTTCTAGGTTGGGTTCCTCTTCTTCTCTCATCATAGGCTGTTTCTGGGGCAGTACAGCTTCTGTGGGGCTTTCCTCATTCAGAAGCTGCTGGAAATACTCCTTCCATTTGCATTTGATGTCCTGTGGACTGGTGAGCAGGTTGTTGCTGGCATCCCTTATGAAGGGTGTCTGACTATCTTCTTTATCTTTCTGTCTTTGCCTTGCAATCTGATATAATTTATTTGTGCCTCTTACTGAGTCACTTTCCAGAAGTTGATAGAGTGCCTCTGATGCCCTATTCTTTGCTATTGCAACTTCTTTCTTAGCTTCTTTGTTAGCCAACCAGTAATCCTTCCTACTCTGGTCAGTCTTTTCTATCTCCCACTTCTTCCTGCACTCCTTCTTTCTTTCTTTTGATGACTTCCTGGACTTCTGCATTACACCACCAGCTCTCCTTATGTATCTTATTTCCATACCTGGCTTGGTCACATATCTGTTCTGTAGTCTTAACACATGCTGTTTTTAGGTGCTGACATTCTTGTTCAACTCCACCTATTTCCACCTCTTCTTGGAGTGCTAGAGCCCTGAGTAATTCCTTGAACTGTTGTACTTTATCTCCAGTCAACTTCCAGGTCTTCAGCCCGGTCTCTGTTGACGTTAGAGCCTTCTCTGACCTCTGCTTGCAGCTGATTGTGGCAACTAGTGGTTTATGCTGTCAGCCGAGTGTTTCACTAGGGATGACTTTGCAATCATGGATTCTACCCCAGTGCCTTTTCCTTATTAGGAGGAAGTCTACCTGTGTTGCATCTTGGCTACTCTTTATGTGATCTTGTGACTGTCTCTCTTTCTGAACCATGTGTTGGCTACTATCAAGCCATTTACCAGACAGAAGTCTAGAATGACTTGTCCTTCTTTATTTCTGTTTCCCCACCCATGTGGACCCAGGCACTCCTCATATCCGTTTCTCTCTGTCCCGTTATGTGCATTCAAGTCACCCATTATCAACACCAATTCATGCTGTCCTGCTTTATCTAGTAGGTCCTGAAACTGCTGCCTGAATGCACTTTTTTCCTCACTATCACAACTCTACAGTGGGGTAAAGGTTGAGATTATGAATACTGCTCTATCATTACACTGGAGTCTGATTGCCATGGGTCTGTCATTAAATCTGATAATATCCCTCACTGCCTTCTGAAGCCTCTCTTTCACCACAATTCCTGTACCATTTCTAGCCTGTCCCCCTTCCTCCTGAGTAGTAGAGTCTGGATCCTAAGCCAAGTGGCTTTGCTCAGTGCCCTTCCATCTCATCTCTTGGATACATAGGATGTCCAGCCTCCTCCATATCATCATGTCATCCACTTCCAAGCTGCATCCTGTCAGTGAACCTACATTAAGTGTAGCAATTCTCTGTTCATGTTTGGCAAGTTGGTTGTTTTTACGTCCAGCATTCACTCAACAGAGCTATCCCAGGTAAACCAGGCTGGGCAACTAGGCACTGGCTGGCCAGTAGCTTTATTGACTCAGGGCTGCTGGGCTTTATGGCAGGCACACACTGTCTAATAGGGCCACATAAACCCCTCCCACCATTAGCAAGAGTCCCTGGCATAGGTCAGAGTAGGCAGGTCCTCAACCCACTTATCACCGGTAACTACTCATGCCCATTTTGGTGACATTAGTCAGCATGACCGAATCACCTAGAGCCATATTTTACACCGCCAAGTGGCTAACCCTGCCATGGGGCACAGTTTGTGATTCATGTTCTCCTATCTTGAGGATAATGAGCACCACAGTAGATGCCCAAAGAGGTTGGTCTTTACAACTCTTCCTCCTACAGGGCACTATGTAGAGTATGTACTGCTGCCTACAGGTCCATTCATTGGTGAGTTTGAGATGGAAACACTTAGCATGTTTTTTGGACATGGGAGAAACCTCACAGAGACACAGGGATAATGTGCAAAGTCCAAATGGGCACTGGTCAGAGATCAAGATCGAACCTTGTACATGGGAGGCGAAGACCTTAACCATTATGCCAACTGGTCTCTAAATAAAAATATTGCTCTTATAAATTAAAAAAGTTGCTAGAATAAAATGTTTTGAGTTGCAATGCATTTTTTAAAGGATAAAGCATGAAACTCAAATGCCTGTCATTATTTAGTGAATTCAGTCCTCACTGATTTTCCACAAAAATTCAGAAAACCACAAATTTTATGAGGAACAGACCAAAAATATGAGACAAAAATCTAGATAGTCTGCAAAAATCTGGACAGTTGAGAGATGGTTAGGTCATATAGGGAAAATTAAGCTTTTATACAGGGCACAGCTAACAACTTTTGTACAGGCATAAAAAAACAATAAACAAAGCAAATAGCCATCTGGCCAATCACAAATGCACTCTTAGGTTCTTTAGCAACTGTTTAAAGACAGAGACAGTCAATTACCCTCTACTCCCACTAGAGTGCAGAGCAAAGTTTCCTTGCTTTTTAGATTACCAAAAAAGTCAAAAAGGTCATATCTCAGCAAACAAAACTTTGAAAAGGGTACCTATTAGAATGATGAAAACCCATTTTGACAAATGCGTTTTTATCGACACATGTAGGGCGAACAGGCAAAACAGCAAAGCGGCTGTTCAGCGAATTCTTTCCCTGGGAAAGAAGTCACTTGACCGCTTCGTTGCTTTGCCTGTTCTGAAGTGTAATGTGGTCCCTTGTCCGCTATAGCTCCTGAGCATGGTTGTGCAACAGTTACTGACCTTAGGGTTAGGGTGCCGACTAAGGTAAGTGCATATGTATGAAAGTGTTTACGGTTTTTTATTTTGCGTTAGATGTATGGTTGTGTGTGTGTGTGTGTGTGTGTTTTCAGCTGTTTACTCTTGTTTTGGGGGAGTAGAATTAGGGTTAAGGTAAGTGTGTGTTTGGAACTGTTTATGTAAATGTGCGAGAGTTACTGACCTTAGGGTTAGGGTGTGGGTTAAGGTAAGTGCATATGTTTTAAAATGTTTACTGTTTTTTTTTTTTTTGTTAGATGTATGGTTGGGTTACATGCATATGTGTATTTAGGTGTTTACTGTTTTTTTGGGCGGGTATAATTAGGGTTAGGGTATGTATGTATGTGGAAGTGTTTAATGTTTTTTTTGGGGGGGGTGGAACAGCGATTTCTTTCCCTAGGAAGGAAATCGCTGTTCTGTGGTTTCGACATTTTCAGCTTTTGCTAAATATGTGTCGATGAAACACCGTTCGCTGTTTTCAGCATTTGGTGTTTTAATATGAACCCTTTTGAAAATGCAGAAACATGTGCAATGCAACAAAGTACTTATCAGGGTTTTATGAGACTGAAGTTCACCAAAATCACTATTTTGGAGATGGTGTGGATAACAAGTGTTGTGAAGTTCTCTGGAAACAAGTCAGCAATGCTCAAACACCACAGCTTGATACAGACAGAGAAAATCAGCAAAGTAAATAATCCCATGGCCTATCACAAGCAGGACACCCTTAGGTTGTTTAGTAAATATTTAAGCACGCAAGACACTTGGTTACCCTCTCCTTCACTAGACTGCAGACCAATGTTTTCTTAATTTTTGTATTACAGAATAAGCCAAAAAGTGCAGAGCTCAGTAAATGACATTTTGAACATGCAAAAACAGGTACTTAGCAGGCTTGTATGAGGCTAGATTTTACCAAAGTTACACTACTTGAGATGGTTGGGTCACCAAGCATTACGAATCTCTAAGAAAATGAACCACTGCACCAATTTAATGGTAACTCCTATGAAAAGTAGTACCAAGAAAAACAGAAAGACTCCCAGTGCAGCACTCATTATGCTACAAAACTGAATGTGAATGCATTTACATAGTTTTTTTTATCATGTTGCAATTGAAATCCAGGAAAAACAGGAAGAACATTTTGCCAAAAAAAGCCAGCCATGCCCCAATATTTTCCATCTCTATTCTAGTACAGTTAACTTAACATGCATCGTGCTGCGGGGCAGGGTTTCACAGAAAAAATAAGTTTGAGCATGCCAGCTGACACTCTGTCTTGACAAGTTCAGCTAGGAAATAAATAATTCCATCAAAGAAAACACATGTAATAGTTATCACTAGAGTAATTTTGCTATCACAATCCATGCACAACAAAAGCAGAAAGTGTGACAAATCACTTTAAATCTATGAGGTACTGTCTAATTTGTGTAAGATTGTAAATGAAGCTTTATTAGTTTAGAAAGTATAGGCTGACCAAGTGAAAGTAGACACATACATGCAAAAAAGGTCTACAATAAATCAACAATGCAAGGTGATGGCAGGATTCAGTATACTAGACACAAAACACTGATTTTCTGTGTAAACTTTGAAAAGTATGAAACTGAGCAATTATGTGAGATATAAGCCTTTGCTGCACCCTCTACACCCCACACAACTCTAAATATACTAACACAGATCACACAACAGTGGAGAAAAGGACAAATATTTTTACCCCACTTTTACCCCATCTAAGCAGAACAGTAAGTATCATGTCTGCTCAACGGTGTCGCAGTTGTAAGGAACAGACCCTTCCATAGATAAAGGTTACTGGAGAGTTTGTTTATTTTAATAAAATTGTAATGTACCAAAAATGTCAACACTAACAGATCACTGTGTAAGTGAAAAGAACAAAGCATCCAATGAAATGCACCATCGATATATTTTTTTATTAAGAACACATTGACATATAGATAGATAGCTATCTATGTGTGTGTATCTCTCTCTCTCTCTATAAATATCTATATATATATATATATATATATATATATATATATACACACACGTTTATATATACTTATACTAAATATATACATACAGAGAGACAGTGAAAGAAATTCAAATGCATGTATTGTGAAAAAAACTGTCTACATCTGAGAGGAAAGACATAGACTGCAAGAAAGGCAGACACACATCATTCTGAGTGATTAACTGAAAATGGGAACTGAATGATAAATTCTTGCAGCCTCTTTTCAGAAGATATTTTCATTAGATTGGAGATCTCAAGATGTATTTTGCTCTGTCTTGTGTGACTAGATGCATTATTACTACATGTTTCAAGTATTCCTAGGCAGAGATTCAAATAGCAGTTCTTAGAAAAATGATGAACCCTTAGGTAATAGAAGGCAGAAGACAGAAGTGATAGACCCCGTTGTTATATGCTACACAAAGTAGAGATATAGTGCTATGAATATGCAATCCTGTTATTTGCTCGTTTCATTACTACTGATGCGCTGTCCTTCCCATCCTCATATTTCCTTTACTGCTGTTTTACATGTGTTCTAGTGTGACCATACTGGCCATAGCTGAAAGCAAGTTGAAACTCATCAATTTATTTTTTGTCAGCTCCAACAATTAAATCATTAGTTTTAAGAAGTCTGTAATGTACAGAGTGCAACATAATAACCCTGTCAAGGTCGAGGAACTAAATACACTATTTCAACAAAGCCATTGAGGCAAAGCATTTTACAGGGCGACAACATTAGGTTACTCATTATCATGCTACAGCTAGTAAAATATTAAACAGTATGCTATGTCACTGAACAATTACACTAATTCTGCTGCATGATCTGACTGGCTGATGCTGTGATAAGGAGGCCTGAATTGCTTCCTTTGTAGTAAATGTTTCAGACATTGGCTGAGAACTTGGTGCGTCTCCTTGGGAAATTACAGAAAATGCAGGAAGATAAAGAACAGACAGTGACATATGCATGATGGTAGACAAAGTACAAAACACACAGCTGATACATCTAATAGTCTTCATTTTTTAATATTCTTTAGTAATAGCATTCAAAAAATTAGTGACATTTTTTTAAACATGAAGTCACATGTGCAAGTAGGGGTTTGAGGTTGGTCTCCAAATTAAAAGAAGAGAGAGTTGGTTAAAAAGACCCTGCCTAACACAATTGGTCTATCTGGTGTGGCTATTATCAGTTTGTGAAATTTTTTGTAACTGGTAGGACATTTGATAGTTCAGGCCATGTACAGTATTTTTTTCTGATATATCCATAAATAATTTAATTATTGATGGTGTCCCGTAGTAATATAATTAACCTTAATGAATGCAGCATTATGCCATTCAGCATTCACCAGAAGCTACCAAAGCTTCCAGTAATCACAATAAAGGATAACATGGACAATCTTATACCCAATTCTCACACCTAAAATACCTTTCTGTCACAGTAGACCCCACATGATCCTTCACATCGCATATAGATAAGTTATTACCAATGCATTTTTTGAGGGGGTGAGGGCCTACATCATCCTATGGCCTCGCTACCAAGAGATCTGTTAAGGGTGAATGTGTTTATCTATTTATTATCTTTTAATTTTCAATAAAGAGGTATCGTTTTTAAACAAATTATAAGTGGTTGATTACTTTGAAGTCTCAACTGAGACTGTCTACAGTTTGTGGTTCTTCTTTCTCGATTTTAAGGAGGCTCAGCTAGGAAATTCAATGATCAGGAAATACCAGTTTTCTCTGTGTTTGTATAGCCATTTATCTGTATCTACAGTGGATATAAAATGTTTACACACCCCTGTTAAAATGCCAGGTTTTTGTGATATAAAAAAGAATGAGACCACAATAAATCATTTTAAAACTTTTCCCACCTTTAATGTGACCTATAACCTGTACAATTCAATTGAAAAACAAACAAATCTGTTAGGGGAAAAAATATAAAAAGTAAAAAATGTACAATACGCTGGTTGCATAAGTGTGTGCAGCCTTAAATTAATACTTTGTTGAAGCACCTTTTGATTTAATTACAGCATTCAGTCTTCTTGGGTACACATCTGCCATCAATTAAAGAGACTCTGATTAACCCGAAATAAATTTCAGCTGTCCTAGTAGGATTTTCCTGACATTTACTCAGTTGTCTACTACAGCTAAAGCCATGGTTCTCAGACAGCTTACAAAGCATCAAAGGGATCTCACTGTTGAAAGGTATCAGTCAGGAGAAGGGTACAAAAAAATTTCCACAGCATTGGATATACCATGGAATACAGTGAAGGCAGTTATCAAAAAGTGGAGAAAATATGGGACAACAGTGACGTTGAAAAGAACTTGATATCTCTCCAAAATTGATGAAAAGACAAGACGAGAACTGGTCAGGGAGGCTGCCAAGAGACCTACAGCAACACTGAAGGAGCTGCAGGAATTTCTGGAAAGTACTGGTTGTGTACTACATGTGACAACAATCTTCCATATTCTCCATATGTCTGGACTATGGGGTAGGGTTGCAAGACAGAAGCCTTTTCTTACACAGAAAAACATCCAGGTTCAACTAAAATTTGTAAAACAATACATAAAGTCTCCCAAAAGCATGTGGGAAAATGTGTTATGGTCTGATGAGACCAAGAATTAACTTTCTGGCCACAATTCCAAAAGGTACATTTGGCACAAAAACAACACTTTGCATCACCAAAAGAACACCATCCCCACGGTGAAGCATGGTGGTGGCAGTATCATGCTTTGGGATTGCTTTCATTCAGCTGGAGCTGGGGCTTTAGTCAAGTTGGAGGGAATTATGAACAGTTCCAAATACCAGTCACTTTTGGCCCAAAACCTTCTGCCATCTGCTAGAAAGCTGAAGATGAAGAAGAATTTCACCTTTCAACACGACAATGACCTCAAGCATACATACAAATCAACAAAAGAATGACTTCACCAGAAGAAAATTAAAGTTTTGGAATGGCCCAGCCAGAGCACAGACATAAATCCAATAGAAAATTTGTAGGGTGGCCTGATGAGGGCTGTGCACAAGAGATGCTCTCACAATCTGACAGATTTGGAGTGCTTTTGCAAGGAACAGTGCACAAATATTGCCAAGTCAAGATGTGCCATGCTGATAGACTCCAACCCACGAAGACTGAATGTTGTAATTAAATCAAAAGGTGCTTCAACAAAGTATTAGTTTAAGGGTGTGCACACACAACAAAGTATTAGTTCAAGAGTGTGCAAACTTACGCAACCAGCGTATTGTACCTTTTTCTATTTTTTTTATAGTTTTTCCCCTAATAGATTTGTTTGCTTTTCAATTGAATTGTACAGGTTATAGGTTACATTAAAGGTGGGAAAAGTTTTGAAATGATTTATTGTGGTCTCATTTTTGTTATATCACAAAACCTGGCATTTTAACAGGGGTGTGTAAACTTGTTATATCCACTCTATCTATCTATCTATCTATCTATCTATCTATCTATCTATCTATCTATCTATCTATCTATCTATCTATGTCTATCTATCTATATATCTATCTATGTATGTCTATCTATCTATCTATCTATCTATCTATCTATGTCTATCTATCTATCTATCTATCTATCTATCTATGTCTATCTATCTATCTATCTATCTGTGTGTCTATCTATCTATCTATCTATCTATCTATCTATCTATCTATGTCTATCTATCTATCTATCTGTGTGTCTATCTATCTATCTATCTATCTATCTATCTATCTATCTATCTATCTATTTATCTATCTATGTCTATCTATCTATCTATCTATCTATCTCTCTATCTATCTATCTATCTATCTATCTATCTATCTCGGTGTGTGTGTGTGTGTGTGTGTAAACATACATATGTAAACAGACAGTGGTAGATGGACCTTTGCTCCTTCATTCTTTTTTTTTTTTTTTTAACTAAACTTTTCTCCTCCTACATATAGTCAGTAGAACTTTCTCTCTGCATTTCTTACTGGCAATAATGCAGTTGATATACTCAGTTTGTTTGGGATGAAACTTCATCTGAGTGAACTGCATACAATGACAACATGATGCGCATTAGCATAACTTTAAGTATCATTGGATGAATTTTTATACAGCTGCACAGTTGCAATACCAGTGGCAGCATGTAGGGGTAATATGACAGCTATGTGATGCCTGCAGTATGTGCACCTGTCTGCCAGTAAGCAATGCAGACATGAAGTCCTGCTAACTCTATAGTGGCAGGGGAGGAGAAGCTTGAACTAATGTCTAATATAAAAAAAGTGAGCAAAGGACCTTCTACTAGTCATAGTTCACTTCAGCTTTTAAATGGAGACACAAGTTCAAGTACAGCTAAAATATAAGGAATATGGGGAAGACAGTTTACTTATTTAGGTTCACACAATAGGCAAAATAACTGATGTATCTATCACTGAATGTGTAATTCATGGTTTGATGTTTGTCACACACTTCTTGCTGGACAGTGACTAATTACCTCCTAGGCTCAGAACTGATTGTAATGCCAGCAAGAATTAAAGTACTTCTCAGTACAGATGATAGTAATATTTATATTTATTATGTTCACTGCTTTGTAAGTTAAGGAAGAAAATTTACAGTCTAAAGTTACCTGTTTCATGTGACTGAAAACAAAATTGTTTAAATCTAAAAAGAAAACAAACACAGCCAGTTCTGTTCACATCTGCTTAATCTGTACCTCAGTTTCTGGGTGATGTCTCATCCTTGGTAATCAAAGCATCGGTAGATAATGAGGCCAGACGTTGTCACCTTGCTGGTATCAATGGGTATTACTGTCTTTCATACATGTCTGCAGCACAGCTTGACTTTTTTTCTGTTTTTCTCTGGAGGTTATAATTGGTGCATCTTCATTTTTACAAACGAAATGGTACTGTAAACTTAGAAATGCAGTGCTCTAAAACATTTATATTCTGAGCCTGAAAACCAGAAAATGATGTGCAAGTGGGAAGTGAAAATGCATCTATCACTGAATGTGTAATTCATGGCTTGATGTATGTCACACACTTTTTGCTGGACAGTGACTAATTACCTCCTAGGCTCAGAATTGATTGTAATGCCAGCAAGAATTAAAGTGCTTCTCAGTACAGATGATAGTAAATGTAACATCATTTTCAAGAAGCATATTTGTCCCAAGATAATCGAAATGGATCACAACTTTATTGATACAGCCCATACTATTTAATTGGATGTACTGCTTGATTAAATGACTGCAGTCATTGCCAGTTAGTCACACCACTTAATTAGTACCTCGACATGATTTTGAGTTGAGCTATTTAGACAGGCATGAAGGTTATTACAGGATGATATATATAGAACCAAAATGAGATGCTTCTTCAGAGAAAGAAGTTACGCTGTTATTACCTTAACATGTACACCCATGCAGGTATTATATTATTACTTTAGTGCATAAACTTATGTTTGTGAACCATAATGCCAGAACCCAACAGTTTTTGCAACTCATAATCTGTGTCTTAAATGTTTGTGTTACCGGTTACATTTTTCATGTCACATTATTTCAGATTATATGTATGCTGCAGTTGCCTATAGCATGTAATTGAACTGAACATGTAACTGATGAGTAATGAACTGAGAATGTAACTGAAAGTTGTGGCTGTGTCTCTACAGAGTACTTGTTAGAATATCTGTGTAGCCATTGATAGCAGTGGGGGGTAGTTTCACCTCATCACTGATATCCTGTCCTGCCTTATATAAGTTGTATGTTTTGGGTTATTTCTGCTTATTATCTGAGTTTTGCTCCAGCTAAGATCTACCTGAAATCAACTGGACGTATAAGTGAATTTAAGTACACTTTTATCTGCTCTTTTTCATATAGTTCTGCATTTAATTTATTTATTTGTGTTTCTCATTGACTGCCGTGGTTGTGCTGCGGTAGCGTTGTTGCCTCACAGTTAGACGTTGCCCGTTCGATTCTCAGTTAGAGCATCTTCTGTGTGGTGACATGCATGAATGGGTGTTCCTTCGTTGAAGGTTGTGCGTTAGGCCCGGCAAGCCAGCACGTAAAAATCTACTGCCAATCATTACGGACCGGAGGTCCGCTGTGGCGACCCCTAACCGGGAAAAGCCGAAAGACACATTTGTGTTTCTCACTGAATATTAACTCAACTGAAAGTTGTGGCTGTCTCTCTATAGAGTACATGTTTTTTTGTAGCCATTGATAGCAGTGGGGGGTAGTTTCACCTCATCACTGATATCCTGTCCTGCCTTATATAAGTTGTATGTTTTGGGTTATTTCTGCTTATTATCTGAGATTTGCTCCAGCTAAGATCTACCTGAAATCAACTGGACGTATAAGTGAATTTAAGTACATTTTTATCTGCTCTTTTTCATATAGTTCTGCATTTAATTTATTTATTTGTGTTTCTCACTGAATATTAACTCAACTGAAAGTTGTGGCTTTGTCTCTACAGTTAGTTCCCCACCCATCCTCCCTGTTCTTGTTCTGGTCTTAATGTTGGTGGCTTTGAATTTGCCTGCCCCTCTTGTAAATTTGTTTTTGGATATTCCTTCTGGGCCCATCTCATTTGCTCACTCAACTGAGTGCAGTGAGTTCATATTCTGATTTCAGGCCCTACTACTCTGTACAAAGAGAGCATTTGGGAAGGACAATCCCTGTAGCCTCTTAATCCTGCTCTGTTCCCTCCCTCAAAAAAAATAAATAAATAAATAAATTAAATAAATAAATAATAATTATATATATATATATATATATATATATATATATATATATATAAAAATAAATAAATAAATAAATAAAATATATACATATTTTATTCAGCTGCCCTTACTGTAACTGTCTTAGTTGCTGTTCTGCGTGCTGTTATCTGTTCAGTCACTCTTACTCTGCACTTATTACTGCTTGTTAGTAGCCTTCTAATTTACTGCCTTCTGCACTTGTTTTTTAGTCATTTGTTAATTTAATTGCATTTATTTAAACTGTATTTCCCATAATATTGCTACACACTCAAGTGTGCTAGGCTGCACTTCAATTTGAATTGTATTTTAGCTGCTTTTCTGTAAAATAAAAAAAAATAAAAAATAAAAAAAAAAAATCTAAGCTTGTTTCCTGCCTTTTCTGTAACTAGTCTAGTCAAGATACAGACTTGCTGTGTCCAGGACTGTTGGTAAGCTTCTGAACCTCCCAAGCTTTTCTGTGTTGGAGGGAAGCCTTCTAGCTTATCAGTGGGAGTGGTAAGTACTATGTAGCCTATCTACCATGGGAAGAGTGGGTTTTGGCCCAGAAATTGTAGTTCATTGGCCATTTGGGCAGTTTTTCCATCTCTTTCTATTTCTGGTTTAAATGACCATGTCTGCATTTGGTCCCCACATTTCCTGTAACTAGTATAGTCCAGGTACAGATTTGCTGTACCCAGGACTCTTTGTAAGCTTATGAGGCCCCCAAGCCTTTCTGTCTTGGAGGGAAGCCTTCTAGCTTACCAGTGGGAGTGGTAAGCATTAGGTAGCCTATTTACCACAAGAGGAGTGGTTCCTGGCTAAGAAATTGTAGCTATTGGCCATTTGGGCAGGTTTTTTTTCCATCTCTTTCAACTTTCTGGTTTAAAAGCCGCACTTGCGCTTGTTTCCCACATTTCCTGTAACTAGCCTAGACTAGATACAGAGTTGCTGTATCCAGGACTGTTGGTAAGCTTCTGAGCCCAACAAGCCTTTCTGTGTTGGAGGAAAGCCTTCTAGCTTAACAGTGGGAGTGGTAAGCACTAGGTAGCCTGTCTACCACAAGAGGAGTGGTACTTGGCCCAGAAATTGTAGTTTATTGACCATTTGGACAGTATGTCCCTCTCTTTCAACTTTCTGGTTTAAAAGACTACATCTGCACTTGTTTCCCAGCTTTCCTGTAACTAACCTACTGGGAAGCACTAGAAAGCCTTAAACCTTAAACTGATACAAGCCTTCTAGCTTAGAAGAGAGACTTTGGAGTGATTAACTATCAGTTTTCTGCACTTTCTTGCTGTACTTAACTGTTTTCCGCCTAAACGCCGATTTTCCAGCATTTATTGTGATTCAAAAGCTTGTTCTTTTCACATATTGTACTTATTTGACTGCCTGCACTTTTAAAAAGTCATTTTTTGTTTAAATAATTTGTTTAACTGTTGTAAGCTACACACTAAAGTGTGATAGCCTTTTCTGATCATTTGTAGTTGTTTAAAGCTGTTTTAAGTGTATTTTTTACTGTTTTTGCCTTATCTTTAGAAAAAAAATTCCTTGTTTCCCACTTTTCTAAGCTAGTATAGTCCAGTTTTCAGGCTAGTGCTGAATTCAGGGCTGTGTTACAAGTTTCTGAGTTGCCCATACCTTACTTGGATAGAAGGAAGTTTCTCTGTTCACCTGTGAGAGATGGAAGCTTTGAGTAGCCTATCTGTCCCTGGAGGAATGGTTCCAGCCCAGAAGTTAGTAGTTTATTGGCCATTTTGGGCTAATTTCTCTCTCTTTCATTTCCCTGCCTTAAAAACTGCGTTTGCATGGTTTTGTGTGCTGGGCAGTGCCGGTTAGCTAGGGTTAAATTATTCCCGGCTCCACTAAGTCTCCTCTTCAGTTTTTCCCTTGAAACTAGTCAGCACTCAAAACGCACCCTACAGCCCAGCACTTGCTCAGACCTAATAGCAATCACTAATATACCCTGACACTTGACTGCCCAGGAGGGTAAGGCTTTTCATTCACCCCTCACCAACCAAGTGACTAAGCAGCTCACCCTACTATTCAGGCATGACCAAAGGGAAATTTCAGGTGTACTCTCCAGTCCAGCTGGTGAATCTGGGTATCCTAAGGTAATGTTACAACTGCTTCATGTATACAGACAACCCTCTACTCCTACCACAAAACACTAACATATGCGAGATATTCAATTATACAGCCAAACTGGAGGCTAAGCTGTCTCCACCCAAGACTGGAACAGACAGTCAAGAGGAGAAGGTTAACACTTGCACCACACCTCCAGCCACACACAGACCTACTAAACCAGCACTGGCAAAAAATACACATAAATATACAAAATCATACTCTGAGGCTCTAAATAAAAACCTGCAAAAGCATCAGTGACCTCCAAAGCAGACACCCAAACAACCTGCACCTCCAGTCACAAACCAGGCAACACAGAAAACAAAAAATCAGTGTGCTGCACAATCACAGCCCATAAGGCAAAATGACATACCTAACACACTAGTAATAGGTGACTCTATAGTCAGACACACTGACATCCCACTCAAAAGGATGGACAAGCAGAAGTTTACTGTTAGCTGCCTGTCGGGAGCCAGAATTCACCACATAACACAAGCACTCAGGTCACTCCAGAACAAGTACAAATCTGACTCTGTCATTGTTCATGTTGGTGTGAATGGCCTGAGATGTACCTTCCTGGACTACATGAAAAGAGACATGGAAAAGCTCTCTGATCATGTAGCCCAGGCTGGTATGACCCTGACCCAGAGTAGCATCCTGCCCTCACCAAGAATGATTCCTCAGTATAAAGACAAAATGATCAATTTCAACAATTGACTAAGCTTCTGGTGTCAGTCAAAGGGGATCCAGTGTCTGTCAGACTGGGACGACATGCTCAACAAGCCGCGTTGCTTTGTAAGAGATGGCTTGCACCTGTCACCCATAGGCTTTCGAATACTTGCCAAGGCTTTTGCTACCCCTATAGTGCCTTTTTTAGGCAAGGCTCAAAAGTCAAACCCACCTCTGTAAACAGCACAATTAACAAAAAACTGAGGGTTATGCTACTCAATGCCAGGAACTTAAATCTCAAAATGCACATGCTCAAAGCATTCTTCAGTATAGAGAACATCAACATATGTACAGTAACTGAAACCTGGTTCAAGGCTCCAGAGAGCACCCCAGCACTACCGAGCTACAACTCGTATCACACGTTTTGGTCACAGAACATGGACTGAAACAAAAAAGGAGGGGGTGTATCCATATTCATCAAGGATACCTACACCTCCAGGTTAGTGGTGCAGCATAACACCTCTGAGATCATCCATGTGCAACTAACATTGGGCAAATCTGCAATGCAAATTGTGGTCTGCTACAGATCATCCTCCATGACCCAGGACCACCACTCCACCTTTCTGGAGACACTGGAAAACATGAAGGTCCTACCGAACACCCTGATATTGGGCGATTTCAATTACCCTGCCATTGACTGGGAAAACTACTCGAGTACAAACTCCCAGGCCCAGCACTTCCTGGAATTCATCAACTCAAATGCCCTGAATCAGCTGGTAAACTCCCTTACCAGAGGTGAAAACATACTGGACCTGGTCATCACAAACATGGGCGACAGGTGTTCCACACTGGAGGTCAACACATCACTGGTTAGATCAGACCATAAACTAATCACTCTGTTGTCCAGACCCCACCACCACCCCAAACTAAGGAAACCACAGTAAAAATAATTTCTAAAAAAAACTTCACCTTACTTAAGACAGAGGGTGTAAGTTTCACAGCCCCCACGCTAAAGGATAACGCTGCACAAGATGCAGAAACCTTTACAAATGCATTCTATGAGCACCTACAAGGATGCATGGATCATGCCATCCTTAGCAAAACCAAGACTCACTCCTCTAAGAGAAGGAAACCAGTCTGGTGGACCCCTGCCATAAACAGGCTATACAATAGAAGGAGGAAACTAGTTCAGAAAAAAAAAAATCCCAAGAAGGAAAGAACTAAGGTTCCTCATAAAATCATCCAAGGCTAACTTTGAAAAGAAAAATAGCCAAGGAATCAAAAGTTAACTGCAAAGCCTTCTTTAGCTATGTTAAGAATCTAAGTGGCAACTCAGATATGCACTACTGTAAAATAGCACAAAATATACTGAACCTACTGATATTGCCAACATCCTGGCAGATAGATTCAGTGCAAACTTCACCCCCCTCTCACCCCCAAAAGGGCCCACAACAATACCAGGAAAGTGTAGTGTCCCAGAAATCACAGACACACAGGTGAAAATAGCCCTTTCAAAAGCCAAAAACACAACGTCATTGGGGCCATATGGTGTCCCAGGCTGTATCTTGCATGAACTACAGAATAAACTAACCCCCTAAACACGCTGTTAAACCTCAGCCTCTCCACAGGCTACATGCTATAGAATGGTGCACAGCAATGGTTATTCCACTCCACAAAGGAGGGGCCACAACTGACCCTGGTAACTATCGTCACATAAGCCTGACTAGCCTGGTCTGCAAGGCTATGGAGCGCATCATCATCATGGAACTCATTAACAAAGACATTGGGAACCTCCAAACACTTGACCCGACAAATTTTGGCTTTGTTAAGGGCAGATCATGCCTACTAAACCTGGTTGACTTCTTCGTGACAGTCACCAAGGCCATAGACGAGGGAAAGGTTGTTCACATGGCCTACCTTGACATCTCCAAGGTTTTCGACACCATTCCTCACTCAGGTATTACAGAAAAACTAACCAACCTGACCATAATCCCCTACATCATGAGATGGGTTGCCAACTGGCTTACAGACAGAACTCACATAGTAAGAATAGTGGACTCCAGGTCCAACTCTAAACCAGTCACAAGTGGTGTCTCACAAGGCTCGATCCTGGGAGCCCTACTGTTCAGCATATACTTCTCAGAAGTACAGGCAAACACAGGAGGATTATGGCTAATGAAGTTCACCGATGACTGCAAACTGGGAGCCACAATTGACTCTCCGGCTGACACGGACATCCTCCAAAAGGGCCTTACTGAGACAGACACCTGGTGTCAAAGTCATGGCCTCAAGCTAAATGCCAAAAAATGCATAGTCATCCCGTTTGGGAAAAACAAAACACCCACGAATTACCACATAGGTGGCAGCCCCCTTAATACAGAAGAGATAATAAGAGATCTGGGGACCCAGGTAGATAGTAATCTCTCCTTTGACAATCATATTGCCAAAGTAGTTAGGAAATCATTCTATGTGGCCCATCTAATTACTAAAGGGTTCACATCTAGAAATCAAGAGGTTATAGTGCCCCTCTACTTGTCATGCATCAGACCCATCATAGAGTACAATGCCCCATTTGGGATGTACCTCACAAGACACTTCCAACAGCTGGAGAGACCACAAAAGTACCTCACCAAGAGGATTACTGGCCTCAAACGTATGTCCTATGCAGCCTGACTGAGAAAACTCTGGCTGTACTCAGTGGCATATCGCTTACTCAGAGGTGATCTTTGCCTGACTTACAAAGCCATGTCCAGCTCAGAATTGATGGATATGCTCCACCTAAAGAAATCCAAGTCACTGCGAGCCACGCGCGCTAGTGAGCTAAACCTCACCACAACAATAAATAGAACATGCTGGAGGGATAGATTTCTGTCACAGAGACTCCCCGTGCTTTGGAACTAAATTCCAAACTACATTAGGCAGGGCCCCTTACTAACACTCTTCAAGAGAAACCTTGACGAGTGGATGGGTAACAGAAAATACATCTCTGAGATCACTTCATTGGCTCTGCTTGACAGAGGATCAGTTAATTAATCAATGGGGTGGTGAAAGCCGACACACGCTGGCTAGGCTTATAAATGCCCTTGGGCAGATAGCCTGGTACCTACCTATGAACCTATGTGGTACAGCTAATTGTATACATGGTATATCTGAGCTATCACCTGATGAAAAGTAACCAGTCACGGGATGCCATATGGATCACCTGTTACAAATGAATGAACTCCATCTCATCCCTTAGCCAATGTTCAGATTTTGTTATGTATAATATAAATGTGGCATAAGATCATTTTGTATGGAACTCCCATTGCCACCTCTACTTAGTATAGCCAGCTCCAATGTTGCTGAGCCTCAGAAAAAGACAAATTTCTTCAAATGTGGTGGACACTAAGTCAAGAGCATTTTCACACATAGCATTGTTTGTAATTGTGTCATTCAAAAACTAATGCACAAAAGCAAAACTTCCTACCAGTTGAGTCTGATTCAGGTCCATATGTAAATTTTGAGAAAATGACATTCCAGAAGGCACTGGAAACCTATCCAAACAATCTGAATGCCCATTTCTCCTTTTATCTAACATCTGTATATTTAAAGTAAATACCTGCTAGCATTCTTTCAAAATATTCATATACAGCTCTTTAGTTCACATTTGTGAGGATGAATAATAGCTCATGGTTGTGACTTTTTTTTATTTTAAGGTGCTATAGAACTCTCTGATAATGATTTTTTTGCCAGTTTGACTAGCTAATTTATTTGCAGAATTTTAAACATATGCCGTGCATTTAAAATTTTCATATTTTTCATGCTAGTATGCCTATGTTGTTATATTAAATCTTTATTGTGCTTCTGGAACCCAAGAAGGAAATTTGTTACACCTTACCTAAGATACAACTTCCTTCTTATGAGGCAGCAATGACTACAGTGTGAAAGGAAATTGCAGAGAATATTCATTATTCATAGACAGATTTCATAGGTTCATAGGTTTATAGTAGGCTATCTGCCCTGGGCCATTTACAAGGCTAGCCAGAGTGTGTTTGGCTTTCGCCACCCTTTTAGATTGGTTTACTGTACCTCTGTAGAGTAGGTCACAGAAGATAGCCCTTTTAAGGTTAGTTTACTGTGCCCCTGTCTAGCAGGGACACAGAAGAGATCCCAAGGGTGAACTTACGATCTGTCATCCATTCGTCAAGATTTCTCTTGTAGAGGGTCAGTGGTAAGCACTAGGTAACTTATCTACCATAAGAGGACTGGGATTCTGGCCCAGAATGATAGGGCAGCCTCTGGGATTTCCATCTCTTTCAACCTTCTGATTTAAAAGCCTGTTGTTTCCTGCCTTTCATGTTACTAGTCTAGTCCAGGTACAGATTTGCTGTATCCAGGACTTTTTGTAAGCCTTTCTGTCTTGGAGGGAAGCCTTCTAGCTTACCAGTGGGAGTGGTAGCATTAGGTAGCCTATTTACCACAAGAGGAGTGGTTCCTGGCTAAGAAATTGTAGCTATTGGCCATTTTTTTCCATCTCTTTCAACTTTCTGGTTTAAAAGCCGATTTGTTTCACATTTCCTGTAACTAGCCTAGACTAGATACAGAGTTGCTGTATCCAGGACTGTTGGTAAGCTTCTGAGCCCAACAAGCCTTTCTGTGTTGGAGGAAAGCCTTCTAGCTTAACAGTGGGAGTGGTAAGCACTAGGTAGCCTGTCTACCACAAGAGGAGTGGTACTTGGCCCAGAAATTGTAGTTTATTGACCATTTGGACAGTATGTCCCTCTCTTTCAACTTTCTGGTTTAAAAGACCACATCTGCACTTGTTTCCCAGATTTCCTGTAACTAACCTACTGGGAAGCACTAGAAAGCCTTAAACCTTAAACTGATACAAGCCTTCTAGCTTAGAAGAGAGACTTTGGAGTGATTAACTATCAGTTTTCTGCACTTTCTTGCTGTACTTAACTGTTTTCCGCCTAAACTTTATTTTCCAGCATTTATTGTGATTCAAAAGCTTGTTCTTTTCACATATTGTACTTATTTGACTGTCTGCACTTTTAAAAAGTCATTTTTTGTTTAAATAATTTGTTTAACTGTTGTAAGCTACACACTAAAGTGTGATAGCCTTTTCTGATCATTTGTAGTTGTTTAAAGCTGTTTTAAGTGTATTTTTTACTGTTTTTGTCTTATCTTTAGAAAAAAAATTCCTTGTTTCCCACTTTTCTAAGCTAGTATAGTCCAGTTTTCAGGCTAGTGCTGAATTCAGGGCTGTGTTACAAGTTTCTGAGTTGCCCATACCTTACTTGGATAGAAGGAAGTTTCTCTGTTCACCTGTGAGAGAGGGAAGCTTTGAGTAGCTTATTTGTCCCTGGAGGAATGGTTCCAGCCCAGAAGTTAGTAGTTTATTGGCCATTTTGGGCTAATTTCTCTCTCTTTCATTTCCCTGCCTTAAAAACTGTGTTTGCATGGTTTTGTGTGCTGGGCAGTGCCGGTTAGCTAGGGTTAAATTATTCCCGGCTCCACTAAGTCTCCTCTTCAGTTTTTCCCTTGAAACTAGTCAGCACTCAAAACGCACCCTACAGCCCAGCACTTGCTCAGACCTAATAGCAATCACTAATATACCCTGACACTTGACTGCCCAGGAGGGTAAGGCTTTTCATTCACCCCTCACCAACCAAGTGACTAAGCAGCTCACCCTACTATTCGGGCATGACCAAAGGGAAATTTCAGGTGTACTCTCCAGTCCAGCTGGTGAATCTGGGTATCCTAAGGTAATGTTACAACTGCTTCATGTATACAGACAACCCTCTCCTCCTACCACAAAACACTAACATATGCGAGATATTCAATTATACAGCCAAACTGGAGGCTAAGCTGTCTCCACCCAAGACTGGAACAGACAGTCAAGAGGAGAAGGTTAACACTTGCACCACACCTCCAGCCACACACAGACCTACTAAACCAGCACTGGCAAAAAATACACATAAATATACAAAATCATACTCTGAGGCTCTAAATAAAAACCTGCAAAAGCATCAGTGACCTCCAAAGCAGACACCCAAACAACCTGCACCTCCAGTCACAAACCAGTCAACACATAAAACAAAAAATCAGTGTGCCGCACAATCACAGCCCATAAGGCAAAATAACATACCTAACACACTAGTAATAGGTGACTCTATAGTCAGACACACTGACATCCCACTCAAAAGGTTGGACAAGCAGAAGTTTACTGTTAGCTGCCTGTCGGGAGCCAGAATTCACCACATAACACAAGCACTCAGGTCACTCCAGAACAAGTACAAATCTGACTCTGTCATTGTTCATGTTGGTGTGAATGACCTGAGATGTACCTTCCTGGACTACATGAAAAGAGACATGGAAAAGCTCTCTGATCATGTAGCCCAGGCTGGTATGACCCTGACCCAGAGTAGCATCCTGCCCTCACCAAGAATGATTCCTCAGTATAAAGACAAAATGATCAATTTCAACAATTGACTAAGCTTCTGGTGTCAGTCAAAGGGGATCCAGTGTCTGTCAGACTGGGACGACATGCTCAACAAGCCGCATTGCTTTGTAAGAGATGGCTTGCACATGTCACCCCTAGGCTTTCGAATACTTGCCAAGGCTTTTGCTACCCCTATAGTGCCTTTTTTAGGCAAGGCTCAAAAGTCAAACCCACCTCTGTAAACAGCACAATTAACAAAAAACTGAGGGTTATGCTACTCAACGCCAGGAACTTAAATCTCAAAATGCACATGCTCAAAGCATTCTTCAGTATAGAGAACGTCAACATCTGTACAGTAACTGAAACCTGGTTCAAGGCTCCAGAGAGCACCCCAGCACTACCGAGCTACAACTCCTATCACACGTTTTGGTCACAGAACATGGACTGAAACAAAAAAGGAGGGGGTGTATCCATATTCATCAAGGATACCTACACCTCCAGGTTAGTGGTGCAGCATAACACCTCTGAGATCATCCATGTGCAACTAACATTGGGCAAATCTGCAATGCAAATTGTGGTCTGCTACAGATCATCCTCCATGACCCAGGACCACCACTCCACCTTTCTGGAGACACTGGAAAACATACACCCTGATATTTTTCAATTACCCTGCCATTGACTGGGAAAACTACTCGAGTACAAACTCCCAGGCCCAGCACTTCCTGGAATTCATCAACTCAAATGCCCTGGATCAGCTGGTAAACTCCCTTACCAGAGGTGAAAACATACTGGACCTGGTCATCACAAACATGGGCGACAGGTGTTCCACACTGGAGGTCAACACATTACTGGTTAGATCAGACCATAAACTAATCACTCTGATGTCCAGACCCCACCACCACCCCAAACTAAGGAAACCACAGTAGTGGACTTGCACATTTGTACCCAAGAGACACAGACACATATGCTAGTAAATGTAGAACTGAAGTCAAGGTTTAGTAGAAACAGATTTTTAAACTGAATAAGAAGAGGCAGGACCTGCAAGGAATACTATTTAAAAAAATCTAAATTAAATGTTACAAGAAATACTAATGGAAACAAAATAATAAGGTGGAGTGAACTGGTTCTAAATGTTATTACATGTAGTAATTTTCATACTTTCTACTAATTTAGTGTAATATGACATCAAATGTGAAACTCTAAGGACTTAGACAGTGTCCCCTCTCTTTCCAAGTGAATGACTGGTAATTATCTTTGCCATTGAGCCAGTTTGGGGAATCAGCTTGAACAGCTTATGTAAGACAATATAATGTCTATTCTACTGAAAGTGAGCATTGTTTGTTTAACTACCATAATGGGAAACTGCAAGGAGCATTTGCATAGCAATCTCATGAGAGCATTTCATTGGGAAATACATATATTCAGCTAATAAAAGAAACATGAAGTTAAAATGAGGTTGTGCCTTCTTTTAAACCTAATGACTCAGTAACTTTTTATTACAGATTTTCTAAATGCCATGTTAAGAGAATAGTGTTTTTGCAATATAATGTTGCAAATAAGCAGCAGGATTGTAGTTGCACATTAGAAATGGAGCAACAGAATCATATAAAAGTATCAATAATGTTTCAGTAAAGATATTTTAGAGGAAAGCCAAAAATGCAAATAAACATGAAAATGAAGGCTTGTTAAAACTTATTAAGGAAATGTATAACGCAATTAAAGCCAGTATGATGTTTGCATAATTAGGAAATCTCAAATCTGGGTAGCAGATGAATATTTCTTAGAGGAAAAGTATAAAATGGAAATGTTGTTTATTTACATGTCTCTGCTTTTTAAGTGGTAAACTCAGGCTGTATAATTAAATTCAATGGATAGGAAATGGCCAAAGACTCAAATCTGCAATATTTTCACTGCACTGTATTCAGGAGCGGCCTTAGGTCAACTGGTGCCCTAGGCAAAAGGGCACCATGGCACCCCCCACCACACCACCCAGTGCCCCCATCCTGGTCTACCTACACCAAATAAATACTGGAAAAGTGCCCCTACTAAAGTGGCACCCTAGGCGGCCGCCTAGTTGCCTATGCCTAAGGCCGGCTATGACTGTATTTGCTGAGATGAGCTGCATGAATTTAGTGAGATTCATAGATACATGTGATCAGAACATAAATGAACCATAGAGCAATTCAACCAGACCCTCTCATGTAGACATAGTGGATTGTGATTCTCCTTGGAATCCATTTTAAAAAAATGTATTGCCCAACATCATACACTCTCACTGCATGGGACTGCACTGGTTATCGATATATCAGTTCTTAAAATTTAGTCTGTACGAAATATTGGTGCATTTATGTTCAAAACCACTTTCATTGACTTTTTGACTCCTCTCTCCACCCTTAGTAATCTATGCAAGACACTTTGCTCTGTCTTAAACTATGTCTAAACTAAATAACATTGCAAAAACTGTGCTTAATCATGTAAAACATTAAGAATTCCAAAAGCACTCATGTTTTTGCCTGTCTGTCTATCTGTCCATCTATCTTTCTATCTATCTATCTATCTATCTATCTATCTATCTATCTATCTATCTATCTATCTATCTATCTTTCTATCTATCAATCCATCTAACTAGGAGCTATCCATTCATCTGTGTGAGGAGGTATATATTAATTCCTACCAATGGTTCTTTGAACAGCTAAAAACTAGGGCTCTAGATTTTTGTCTCATTAAAGAAAATGTTTTCCAAAGCCTATGTCTAATTTATTTATTTTTTAAAACTGGTCACCAGCCTGGCACTCAAGAGTTTTCAAGGAAATTACTTAAAAATGTAGTTATTTGATGATTAAAGGAGTGAGAGTCTTCTCCCTTTATTTCTTCTACTCTTAACTCACTTACTTAGTGCCTGATAATGAGCCATACAACTACACATTTTATGACAATCTGAGCAAAATAGCAAAAATATGAGGCAAGAAGATGGATATCCTTTGAAATTTTGGAAAGTTGAGAGGTATGCTGCTGCCTTACCACCTCAACTCTCTTTTTGTTGTCTCCTAACTGCAGTAATTGTATGTTGTATGCTTTGTAATGGACTGCTAATGCTTTAGTCATTTAACACTTTTTGTTTTTTAAGCACCTCTCAGATGTTTAACTGTAAATAACATAGTTTGCAAAAGTTTGTAACTGTGTATTAGTTATCTGAGTTCTCTTGTCAGTTATGAATAATTAGTTGTTTAGTTGTATTACACTACCAGGCCTAAAAATGATTGATACAAATCAGTACTCTACTTCTGTTAAAAAAAAATTAAATAAATAAATACTTATAGAGTATGATCAGAGACAGAGAGAGAGAGAGTGTGTGTGTGTATGTGCGTGTGTGACAGTAAGGTGCTTACTGAAATATTATAACAGAGTAGCATATGGTTGTAGGTTCCATGTCCTTAAAAGCTTTGAAAGCTATACCTAAAGTAGGGCAAGGGGGGGCAGCTGCCCCAGTTGCAAAGTATTATAGTTAGTGATCGACAGGGGCTGATATTGTCAAGCTGCAGTACTAGCATCAATTAATGAAGCCATGAGGATATAGCAGCTTCATAAATGAATCCTGATACTGCCATTGTGGCTTGAGCCAAAGCACTGAACTCAGTGTGTCACTTTGTGGTAGTAGGTGAATCAACATGTGTGTAGCAGTTCTAGCAAGCAGCTTGCTACAGTTACAGAAGAATAAAATAACTTATTTTTTGCTCCTCAACTTTGAGTTGTGAGAGGTGCCAGTTTGAGGAACTGCACAGGGCATCAGATGACCTAGCTAATGTTCTGAAGGCACTCTGCTTAATTAATTAAGCCACTTTCATGTGCTCAGTTGTCACTAAAGGAGTTCTATCAGCATTTTTTTATCATTTTGAGGCTTTTCAACCTCAGAGTTACTGATGTATGATATGCAAGAGCTGTAGCATTTTGTTGTGTGTGTGTGTGTGTGTGTGTGTATGGCAGGTGGAGGGAACTTAGGTTCATAGGTAAGTACTAGGCTATCTGCCCGAGGGCATCTGTAAGCCTAGCCAGAATGTGTTGGCTTTCGCTGCCCCCTTAGATTAGTTCCCGGTGCCTCTGTCCAGCAGAGCCATTAGTTCCCTGTGCCTCTGTCCAGCAGAGCCACTGCAGTAATCCCTGGGGTAAATTTCATGTTTCCCATCCACTCGTCAATTTTCTCTTGAAGAGTGTTAGTGAGGGTCTCTGTCTAATGTAGATTGAAATCCTGTTCCAAAGCATGGGGAGTCTCTGGGACAGGAATCTATCCCTCCAGCATGTCCTATTTATCGTTGTGGTGAGGTTTAGATCCCTAGAGCGTGTGGCTTTCGGGGATTTTTTTTTTTTAGGTGGAGCATGTCCATCAATTCTGGGTTGGACATAGCCTTGTATGTCAGGCAGAGATCACCTCTGAGTAAGCCATATGTAACTGAGTACAGTTGGAGTTTCTTCAGTCGGGCTGCATAGGGCATCGATTTTGGCCTAGTAATCCTCTTGGTGAGGTATTCTTTGGTCTTTCCAGTTGTTGCAGGTATCTTGTAAGGTACATCCCAAATGAGGTGTTGTACTCTATGATGGGTCTGATGAATGATGAGTTGAGGGGCACAATAACCTCTTTTGTTCTAGATGCGAACCCTGTTGTGATCAGGTGGGCCACATAGAAGGATTTTCTAACCACCTTGGCAATATGGTTATCAAAGGAGAGATTACTATCTACTTGGGTCCCCAGATCCCTTATTAGATTTTCTGTATTTAGGGGACTACCACATATATGGTAGTTCATGGATACTTTGTTTTTTTCAAAGGAGATGACTATGCACTTTTTGGTATTTAGCTTGAGGCCATTATTTTAACACTAGGTATCCGTCTCAGTGAGACCCTTCTGGAGAATGTCTGTATGAGCCGGAGAGTCAATTATGGCCCCCAGTTTACAGTTGTCTGTGAAGTTGGTCAGCCATAGTCCTCCTGTGTTTGCATGTACCTCTGAGAAGTATATACCGAACAGGAGGTGTCCCAGGACTGAGCCCTGGGGGATGCCACTTGTAACCGGTTTAGAGTTGGACATATAGCCAGCAACTCTCACCGTGTGGGTTCTATCCATGAGCCAACTGGCAACCCATCTCGTGACATAGGGGTTTATTTTCAGGTTGATGAGCTTATCTATAATACCAAAATGGGGAATGGTGTCGAAAGCCTTTGCGAGGTATAGATAGGCTGTGTGGACTTCCTTTCCCTTATCTAAAGCCTTGGTAACTGTCTCAAAGAAGTCCTCCAGGTTTAGGAGGCATGATCAGCCCTTAACAAAGCCAAACTGGGTAGGGCCCAATGTTTGGAGGTTCCCAATGTCTCTGTTAATGAGTTCCATGATGATGCACTCCATAGCCTTGCAGACCAGGCTAGTCAGGCTAATAGGGTGATAGTTCCCAGGGTCCGTTGTGGCTCTACCTTTGTGAAGCGGGAGAACTGTTGCTGTTGTCACTCTATGGGTATGTATCCTGTAGAGAGGCTGAGTTTGAACAGTGTGTTTAGGTGAGGGGTTAGTTCATTTTGGAGTTTGTGTAAAACACAGCCTAGGACACCATCCGGTCTCATTGAAGCTGTGTTTTTGGCTTTGGATAGGGCTGTTTTAACCTGTGTGTCAGTGATTGCCAGGGATCTACATTCTTCTGGTATGGTAATGGACCCCATTAGGGGGTGAGAGAGGGGTGAAGTTTGCACTAACCCTGTCTGCCAGAATGTTGGCAATATCAGTTGGTTCAGTGTATTTTGTGCTATTCTGCACTAACTCAGAGCAGATCTGAGAGTTTCCACTTAGGTTCTTGACATAGCTAAAGAAAGCTTTGTGGTTTTCTTTGGAGTCCTTGGCAATTTTTCTTTCAAAGCTAGCCTTGGAAGATTTTATGAGGGATCATAGTTTCTTGCTGATACTGATCAGGGATGTCTTTCCTTCTTGGGATTTTACTCTTCTGTACTAGTTTTCTCCTTCTATTGTATAGCTTGTTTATGGCAGGGGTCCACCAGACTTGTTTCCTTTTCTTGGAGGAGTGAGTCTTGGTTTTGCTTGGGATAGCATGATCCATGCATTCTTGCAGGTGCTCATAGAGTGCCTTTGTAAGGGATTCAGCAGCTTGGACAGCATTGTCCTTTAGCATGGGGGCTGTGAACCTTTCCACCTTTGTCTTAAGTAACGTGAAGTTTGCTTTTGAAAAGATTTTCATGGTGGTTTCCTTGATTGAGGGTGGGGGCGGAATGTGGATATCCAGAGTGATTAGTCTATGGTCTGATCTAACCAGCGAGGGGTTGATCTCTGGTGTAGAACACCGGTCACCCATGTTGGTGATGACCAGGTCCAGTATGTTGTCACCTCTGGTGGGAGTGTTGACCAGTTGATCCAGGGAGTTCGAGTTTATAAATTCTAGGAAGCGTTGGGCAAGGTAGTTAGTACTTGAGTAATTCTCCCAGTTAATGTTTGGGTAATTGAAATCACCCAATATTAGGGCATTTGGTAGGACCTTCATGTTTTCCAGTGTCTCCAGAAACACGGAATGGGGATCCTGGGTCATGCTGGGTGATCTGTAGCAAGCTACAATTTGAATTGCAGTTTTCCCCATTGTTCATTGCACATGGATGATCTCTGAGGCATTGTGCTGTGCCACTAACCTGCAGGTGTGGGTATCCCAAGTAAATAATTCTGAGTAATGACCCTTTAGAATAGATAAGCTCTATGTACCATGGATCACTTCAAAGCATTTAATCTAATGTATCACACGCCATAGAGATTGAGGTTAAGATTCCAGTAGTGACACTACAGTACAGCAACAAATGATGCAACTCTCTTAATATGACACTAAAAAGAGATCCATTTAGGGTGGCACTTCAGGTGGTTGTTAATGATCTTACTTTAGTTCTGTGTAATATTGAACAGTTTTGTAGATCATAATGCAGAAAGCCATATTATGTGCTATAAATAACTGCACTGACATGAAATGAGAAACAAGAACATTGCTATTGCCAGTTAACCAGCAAGGAATGATTCCGATAAGGTTGTAAAATGTGATCTTTGCTAATGAATGATACATTTCATATGAGCAGTGTTAGTGGCTCATCATTTTGCACACATACTCTTTTTGTCATTTTTTTCCACCATTGCCTGTTGATCATCAGTCCCTTCTTAACCAATGGACCTATTCATTCTCCATCACTGGGGTGAGAGTTATCCACAAAATGATATAATTTAGGAAGGTATCAGAGATGCCTTGGCTTTTTCCTTACTTGAGCTGACTGCAGGGTGCATCCTCTCTCCTCCATGGGGTGTGTTCTCTTTTTGTAGCCTTGCTTCTTCCTAGGAAGCACATGTGGTAGTTTGCGTAGTCCCCTCCTGCACACCCATGGTTGGCATCAATACCTCCTAAATGCACCATATTTGCTGGAAAACAATCCCTTTTTAAGTTAAGATCAGTTTACACTTCATTTCTCTCTTATAAGGTTCATATCACCAGCCCACACCACAGCAGAGCAGCACTGAAGCATCATCAACATCAGATGTGATAGTGTCACTACAGGAGTGAAGAGTGGAGATTCTGAGGGTGCAGGAAACATGAATGTGGTAATGGTATTACTTGGAGACAGTTTTCAATGGAGCAGTTAAGCTGAAATATAGTCATGACTACTGCATAAAATAAATGAGTGTCTAATAGCTGGTCATGGTGCCACAAAAAAAGAAACAATATTCAGCTCTTTAGCAAACTGAAAGGTGGTCAGCAGAAATGAACCTTAAAGAGTCCAGGACTGGAGGGCTGATTAGCACTACATAACATTTTAGTGCAAAAATTTTGGACAAAATCAAAAGTAACCAGCAGGGGACAAAAGCCCAAAAATGTGGGCAGATTTTAATTATTGCTTTTATAAACTTAGAAAGTTGGTAAAATACTAGGGTTTATGTTAGCATGCATTTTCATAGGATATGAAGTTTGAAAGTCAAATATCTCTCATTATTTAGTGACTGCAGTTCTCAATGATTTGCCAGAAAACCACATATTTTATGAGAAACAGACTAAAATATGAGTGGAAATTTGGACAATCTACAAAATTTAAGACAGTTAAGTGGTATGGGCTGAAACATTCCTGTTAGTGACCTTTAATCACACAGAACAAACTATTAATGAATATTATATGTTCTAATTTAGACTGTAAAAAGTTTTTTTTCTGTTTCTACAGCCATTCAGTAATTTATCTAGCCAAGCCTGAGTATTTCCACAGTGTGAGACTGGATCAGTTGTTGTGAAGTGCTCTTAACACCAGCAACTGTAAGCTTGTCCTCCTAAGCAGTAGTTTTTTAATCACATACTTAGGTACTCAGGTTTCCCAGAGCTGTGCTGGTATAGTAGTGGGAGATAATTAATCTTGCTCTACCTGGAAAGGCAGGAAGTGTTTTTTATTTGTCTCAGACTCTGTTGATTCCATTTCCTTGGAGCATTCAAATTTATATTTTTTTGGATGTAGTCTTCCTCTTCACCATCAAGCCCCCCAGATGCTCAGTTTACCCATTCATTCTCCTAAAGGGTGATGGCCCTATGGCTCATTTATTCCTCTCAGGGTAAAAGTCATACACTAGGAGTGATGCCTTCATCTCCATGGAGATGTGGGTGATGCAGTCCTATTATCTCCCTTTGTTGGCTGTGAAAGTGCTTAGAAGTGATGTGTTGGGGCCATCACCTCCTTTCTATAAGTGATATAGTCCATTAAGCAACCCAGCCTTCCAATGTTGAGCAGACATCTTCTGCTAGGTTCCCAGTTGGACACACACACACACACACACACACACACACACACACACACACACACACACACACACACACACACACACACACACACACACACACACACACACACACACACCAACCTCTCCTCTGGGAGTGTTGTGCAAGAAATCTCTCTCCAGTCCTCTCCCTTCCCCTCTGGCTCCTTCAACACCAAGACTGTCTGGGTTGTAATCAGGGCTCCATGCTTGCCATAGGAACTGCAGGTTTGTATTTAAATGTATGCAAAATGTTTAATTTATTGAAAAGAGTTTTTACCAGACAAAATGTGTGACTGGTTTATTGGCTATGCAGACTAGTCACACATTTCTGTATTTTAGTGACTTATTACTATCAAGTTTTCTGTTATAACTGCTGAGCTTGGGTAATTGAGTGTGTGTGCCTACTGTCTTTTTAACCCAGTTAATATACACTGTGTTCTCTGCTTATTTTTTCATATTTTTGTCCCATCCCCATTTGAAACTATGTTGGAGATAGAAGGTTGAGAGCTATATTATTATGGCTAGTGAACTTCAAATGTCTAATCTGATTCCTGTGAACCATGCTGATTTGGCTGGTTGCCGTTTATTTTTAATCATAGCTAAATAAAATCACTATAGCCATTTTTAAATGTATTTTATCACAATGAAACAGTAGAGGCATACACTGTTAAGCATGTTTTTGCTTACCTAATGGGGGCTATCAGTGGTTGACTGCAGCTGTCCCTTGAGTGCTGTTGTTTGCCAGTGCTAAACAGTCATTATTCTGTTTTTGCAAGACATATATTTTTGTAAGGCAAGTAAGAATACTTTACTGTAGTTGGCTATGGTATGTTTTGTATGAACCAGAGACAGAATTAATTATTATAGTAATTATTATTTATTTTACTGCAATCAAATATCTGAGGTGTGCACAGGCACAGTAGATATGCCTGCTGGGAATGAGGCTGGTTATGCATGAAAATGACTGATTGTGCTGCTAAGTCAAAAAGACATTAGGCCTTACAGGACTGGTTTGTGAAAAGCAAGTTAAAATACTTTTGCTGTATACTTTATTAATCAGAACCAGACATCTGAGGTGCATGCACAGTCAATAAAATGGCTGCAACTGACAGGTGGAGAATAACTGTCTCAACCAAGTTATTTTATTACAGTTATATATTATATATATTGGAGATATCAGATTTGGGGTTAATCCAGGAGTGCAGTAGTCTCCTTCTGTTTTAACATGTTTATGACAAAATATAAGCTAATAAACCAGTAGTGGCATTGACAAAAAGGCAGGAGTCAGAGTTGGACGTGGCAGAGTTAAAGATGTTAAGATCTGCACTGGGTGTGATGAGAGTGGGCAGGTTTAGGGATAAGTATATTAGAGGGTCAGCCCAGGTTGGAAGGTTTGGAGACAAAGCCAGAGAGGCAAGATTACGTTGGTTTTGACATGTGCTGAGGAGGGATGCAGAGTATATTGGGAAAAAGATGTTAAGGATGAAGCTACCAGGTAACAGGAAAAGAGGAAGGCCTAAGATAAGGTTTATGGATGTGGTGAGAGAGGACATGTAGGTGGTTGGTGTGATAGAGCAAGATGCAGAGGGCAGGAAGAAATGGAAACAGATGATCTGCTGTGGCGACCCCTAATGGGAGTAGCCGAAAGAAGACGATATCAGTACATTGTTTTGTTTTCATATATAGTAATAGCATATATTTTTGATAACTAATCTGAAATAACTGCAACTCTAGAAGACCAGTGGGTAAAGAGGGTTTGCGGTAATAGGTGTGGGAGTAGCAAGTGGGGACCCACCAAAACAGTTTCAATTTTGCCCCACAATTGCTAAAGCCAAAAGTGGTTGAGTCACTTGGGTCACAGTAAGTGCTCCATCCCTCTGCACCATAGAGTGATATTATTGTGCACTCATTTTGATACTTGGAATATGAGTAGGCTATGAGATATTTCCCAGTCTTCATGCTGGCATTTGTGTTCTACTACTGATTTTACAAGCATTATTAAGGAACTGTATTTCTCCTAAAGTGGCATCTCCATCTCTTTGATTGCTGACACTAATGAAAAGACAGGTGGTTCAAGAAACTATTTTATAAATATTCATGTTACATTTCAACCCTATATACATCAAACATTATTAATCATTTGATGCCTTCTACAAATGAAACATTATAAATGTACATACAATATACAATGCACATACAAGGAAAAAACATAATAGCAATTTTATTCTGTTTCTAACAACATAAGTCTCAAATACTGTATTATATTTTTCATTATTATTTTACATTCTTTTCTAGATTGCATTCCCATTTTGTAACTAAAAAAAGCAATGCGGCTTATCATTGAAATCTTATCAACTTTTAATACTAGTTAGTGTCAACAAAATATCCCTTAAATTGTCATAATTCAAATTTTATAGCTAAAGAAAGTAATTTCCAAAGCTATACTGGCTATCTATATCATCGTAAACCTGTTAATAATTTTTTACTAGTCCATACAGCTAATCCTACAATCTTTATCATTAAAAAGTCATTTCAACACAGCCATTACACCCATTCATTAAATGCATCCTTTCTTCCATGACTTTACACATCTGATTATTACTAACTTTCATTTTTCACAAACTCATAACCACCTTACATCTCATCTTTCAATAAAAAAAAATCCACTGGTTAACTATGAAATTTTGACTTAAATCTATCTTTTACCTTGCCTACCTTCCTCATATAACCCCCTTGCATTCTTCTCCTGACAGCTTTGTCGTATATAAAATGTTTTAAGACTGCATGTACATTACAGTGTCTATATTTATGTGTCTATAGCACGCTTACATCATTAATTCACACAATAACCTAAATTAAGTTTTAATGAAGGATATTTATATATTACTAACTTTACTTCTACATATACAAACAATTGTTGGTGTAAAGCACAAGTCTTATATATTCTGTACATTAACTGTCAACATATTAAAGTCTTCTCTTGAAACACTTTCTGCACTAATACATATTGAATATATTCCTGTTTAACTGTTTATCTAGCCACTTTATATCATTGACAAAATAATCTACATTTGCAACTTCCATCCTGCAATTTTTTTGTCTATTGATGGAAGTCCCTGTCCCTATTTTTATACTAGATGGACAGATAGCTCGACAATGGACATTTGTTTTCCATTCTCCACTAGATGGACAGATAGCTCAACAATGGACATTTGTTTTCTGTTCTCCACTAGATGGACAGATAGCTCGACAATGGACATTTGTTTTCTGTTCACCACTAGATAGACAGATAGCTTGACAATGGACATTTGTTTTCTGTTCACCACTAGATGGACAGATAGCTCGACAATGGACATTTGTTTTCCGTTCTCCACTAGATGGACAGATAGCTTGACAATGGATATTTATTTTCTGTTCTCCACTAGATGGACAGAGAGCTCGACAATGGACATTTGTTTTCCGTTCTCCACTAGATGGACAGATAGCTCGACAATGGACATTTATTTTCCATTCTCCACTAGACAGACAGAGAGCTCGACAATGGACATTTGTTTTCCATTCCTTAAGTGTTCTTCTGTTTTATTCATATATTGTTTATTCCCTTTTCTTTCTTACACTTCAACACACATTCCCATACCTTCCAGCACTACAATCATTCCTCTACACGTATTTAACATCAGTGCAAACAACTAAAATAAATTTCAACAAATTGGTCATACCCCATCCATTCTGAGAATAATGGATCTTTCACAGGACTACTTTCCAAACTGAAGGGTAAAAAGGTCACACAGACAAACCATTTAGTAAAAACTGCAAGGAAGACCCAGGCATGCTAGAGTCATTACTCCTGTAGTGGAGGTCCATGGGATATATACAAATGTCATAAGACACAAAAGTTTCACATATTTAATAAGCTACATTGTTTCTCTATGCTTCATGACTTATACAGTCATCTTGTAACTACATTTATATAGAGGTTTAATTAAAGTCACATGATAAACCAGCCACTAAATCACACTAATAAAATTTGACATGCATGTTCCTTAAAATAGACCATTATATTCAACCTTGTCAGTACAGCATAAGTGGATTGTTTGGCTGTAGTTTAGAAACACAGACCTTAAAATAATATTGATGCACATAAAAAACTATTAATAAATCATTTTATCATAAATTATCATGCTGTCAGTACACAGTAGATCTGGGTGTAAGAGGTGGTGATTTAAATAATGCATTGGAAATTTGGTCAATGGATAATAAGACCACATGATGTTAACATTCTCCTTAATAATGTATCAGTATAAAAGGCCTAGCTTGGTTGATGTGCTGATAAAATTAAAACTCTTCACCAGAAAACTGAATTTTGAAGTACTGTTTTGTAAAAATAATACTCATGACCCCCTTAAATAGGTGCAGTACCTTCAACCCAACACTTATATCTGCAATTAACATTCTTGAAAAAAATATGCAAATGGGGCATTAGATGTTTGCCAAGTATTAAAAACTGAAAAGTTTATAGGAATCTCAAGAAAGCTGAAAGTACCACCATTAAACAACTTTGTCAGGATGGCACCATTCATGTCATGAAACCTGATGAAGGTGATGGGTTAAAAGCACACTTAACAGTAATTATTTTTATAGCCAAATGTGCATGAATGAAATGAAAGTGGCCAATAGTACAACAGATTTGTGGCTAGATGATTTAAGACTAAATGAAGTTATTTTGGATTCCAAATATCAACTTTTACAGGTTAATAATTTGATAATACCTGATATATTTGTGATTTGAAACACTCATACAATTCTGAATAACCCAACCTTTAGACCTATAAGGTGAGCCATGGTTAGAAAACGGAAACACTAGCAGTATTGTTGGATAGATAATTAAAAGATATTTCAGACCTTTCCTTTTCCCTACCATCCTTCAGGACTCATGGCGTCTCATGGACTTATGCCATTGTGCAAAGACTGACTCTGAAAATTTGCTTGCTATTGCTGATATACAGAACCTGTATATAGTTATTCCCCGATGATATAAGTCTAGCTTTGTTTATGGACATGCTTTATCAATTAACATTTCTGAACAGAATGGGTGTTGATTTAATTTATGACTGTATGAAAAAACAACTTTTCCTTCAAGGGTGAATTCTTTTATTAGGAGTAGCAATGGGGGCTGCATCAGCTCCAGTTTTGCCAATCTTAAACCTGAAAAAGGGGAAAAGGAGGTAGAATTATCATTAAAATGACTACATTCATTAAAATATATGTCACATTGTGTGGTCTAGTACTGTGGATGAACTAATGAATTGTTTGAACATATCTAATACTTTTGTAACCTTTGATATACCAATTCTTAAAATTTTATTAACTTTTTGGATGTGAAAATTAGCAAAAGTCTGAATGAAATAGGACTATCCTCCAACAGGTACAGGAAAAAGTATTTTAGTAACTCCCATTTACACTTAGCAAGTACTCAAACACTCTGGATGAAAATGATTTTAGTGAAAGGGCATTTTGTACAGATTTCTATGATGATATCAAATGAAGTGTTTTTAAGCACAGTAATTAAAAAAAAACAAATTTATTGATAGGGGGTAACCCACCAGCTTGATGGGTGATATTATTACAGAGGTGACTACTAGAATATCTAGATTGTGTTCCTTTCATTTTGTGTGATACGAATAGCATAAAGGATGAGAGCCACAGGGTTATCAGCCTATTCTAACACTGAGTGGGGAACCAAGTAACAAACGCAGCTTAGGACTTCAACTTGTTTTTTAAACCTAGCTTTAATTTGAAATAGCTTTTTGAGTCAAGGACACTCATTGCTGGAAAAAAAAACTAATTTCCTTGGTATGTTTAAGTGTGGCACATGCAAGCAATGTAAGCATATTAATACACGCACTTTTGTGTACATAGAAGATAAACTATGATACTGGCTTGCAAAGGCTGGTACAATCACATCTACAATGGAGAGGTATGTCTTGTAACCTGTTTATTCTGTTGTGCATTTTATATAAGAAAAACTGAGAAATGTCTCAAAGTAAGGATTTGTTAGCATATTTACCTTATTAAAAATAGAATAAGAACAATGCCTTAGCTAGACATGTACCTTGATTTTAACAAGTTTGTCTTTTTTATACTTGAAAAGGTTAAATGTAACCACAAAGATAGGGACTGGACTAATTTCTTTTTCAGGTAGAAGTTATTCTGGCAAATGACTTTGAATTCTGACCAGCCTCCAGGTATTAATGACACTATTTTTATAGCCTTTATGTAGAAATGTAAACAAATGAATATTAATTAATTGCATTTACACAACACATCATATGACTGTTCATCATGTAAGGAAGTATGCCTTGCTGTATTTATTCATTCTGAAGAACAATTTATTCTGTACAGATGAAAGCACTCAATTTTATTAATTAAAATGTCTGTGTTGGATGGATTTTTTCTAGTGTTTTATTCAAATCTAGAAACTCTAGATCTATACACCTTCACAGCCTTATCTATAAAGCAATGGACATTGTCATTATGGAACATATTAAAAAGAACATAGGTGGTCAATAAGCCCTAGATCCAAGCCATTTTGTGTTTGTAATAAGTAAATCCTACCTCTTAAACCTGCATTAGACACAGACAAATCAGTTCAAACTGCTGTGTGAACCTTGCCAAGGTCTTTTGTATCATCTCATATTCTGGCATTATCAATAAATTAATCAAACTAAATATAAACCCTTATGTTGGATGGCCCAATATGCACAAACAAGTGGTGCCTAGGCCACAGCCTTAAACTAAATGTCAATAAATCCAGCATTTCGTCCTTGGACAAACGCATGCACCTACCATAAAGGTGGACACCCTTTTGAAATATCATTCCATCATTAAGGACCTTAGCACTTTCTTTAGAAATGAACTATCCTTTGATCACCATGTATCCACAACTGTTAGGAAATCTTTTTATTTAGACAGATTGTTCAGATGGGGTGTATCTTCTAGAACTAAGGAAGTTATCATCCCTCTCTATTCTTCCATCATCAGACCTATAAGAAACTCTAATGCCCACTTTTGTATGTAGTTGTGTAATCAGATGAATCAACTTGAGAGATGTCAGTTTTTCCTCATTAATACAATCAAGGGCGTGTTCATAAGTTTATGAGTTAGATAAAGTGTTCAAGCCTTCAGCAAATGTACATTCTACACATGTAGGTATATAATGCAGTTTCACGTGACAATGTGTGCAGACCTGTAGTCTTTTCTAAGCTATATAAAAAGCCTCCTACTGCTGATACATCTTTTAATTCAATAGGAAAAAATGCCCAACAAATTTTAAATTGTGCCTACAGTTTACCAGCACTGCATCCACTGTATAAATCTGTTGTGGGGTTACAGCCAGAAATGTTCTCTCCCACCCCTGTGGTATGTACATGCCAACTAAAAGCTAACTACACATTCCACCTTAAAAATAACAATGCACAGAGAGCAATTTTGTTTCGTCAGTGGCATCACATTTTTTTACTGCTGCGGTATATACTAAGATAAGAAAAACAAACATGTTCAAATGGCAAAAACTGCTTTGTCACGTTTTTTTCACATCTAGTAACAGTAGAATGTTTTATTTTGCAGTTGCACTTATACTGGAAATACTACTTTCTGTTAGCAAATAAATAAATAACAACCAGCAAAAACTGAACAAATAATTACAAGCGGCACTATGCAAGAAAATAACTTTAAAAGACAGTTATAATTAAATCTGGAGATTCTGTGAAAATCTAGACAGTGAGCTACTGAGCTTGCTAATTCTAACATAAAGACACACGACTTTGTATTATCATATGTTTTGTCTCAGTTAGTAATGAGATTCCCAATACTTCTTTCTAAATACAAACTAACCCTAAAAATCAAGGATTTGATCCTAGAAGTATCAAAAGCCTAAAAACTAAGGGACAAGGTATTACAAAAATATTTAGCAACACCACCATCCTCCTTGTTTTTGTTCTTTTCTCAGCAAACTAGGATGTGGTGACAAGCAAGCGGTTCTGCACTGAAGAAAGTGCCATGTCTGTATGTCACGAATCTTTGATCAAAGCATTTAATAATGAAAGGAGTGGTTATGAATCCCTTAGCCCAACAGTCACCTGAAGGACAACTAACAATTACTACGTTGTAATAAAGGACATCTTATATCACCAACTAGCAGAAAAAAGATAACTCTGTGAGATGTAACACACCAAACAATGCATCATCATAAAACCACACTCAGGAGGATGACTGCTTCATGTCAGATTCTGTGGTTTTATGTTTTGAATAATATACAGTGAGAAAATGTTATTGTTAAACTTAGCAACTTAATGTTTATCTTTTAAGAAATAATTTGTCCGAGTAGGAACTGAGCGTGCAGTCATTGGTTTGTTAGACTGGTGTGTGTGTGTGTGTGTGTGTGTGTGTGTGTGTGTGTGTGTGTGTGTGTGTGTGTGTGTGTGTGTGTGTGTGTGTGTGTGTGTGTGTGAGTGTGTGTGTGTGTGTGTGTGTGTGTGTGTGTGTGTGTGTGTGTGTGTGTGTGTGTGTGTGTGTGTGTGTATGATGTGTGTGTGTGTGTGTGTGTGTGTGTGTGTGTGTGCACTCGTGTCTGTATCGTACAAATTCCCTATGTTCTTCTGCAATACTTTCATCTTCTGTGCTTTGTTCAGCTTCTTCAGTAAAACACAAACCACTAAATCGCTTTTTAATGTATCCTGCAGCTTTTTTTTCACGTTCATCCAAGCTTTCTGACTACTCTTTTTCTTTCCCCATGCGTTCTAAGTCATTGCTGCCTGTAAGGGTTGTGTTTTAGAACTAGAAATGACATTTGGAATACTGGAGTAGACTTCAGAGATAAAGCTGGAAGTGCTCCTTTTATCTGGTGTATCCAGTAGTGGTTTAAAGTTCGAATTGAAATTCTGCTCAACAGGCAGTGGAGTTTCATTCAATGTCTGAGCTTTAGGGCAGGAGCTTAACTTTGGAAAAGTAACCTTTTGGTTTCGGACTGGGACAGGAATTGGGAATAGCAAATACGAATATGTACACTGAAATACTTAAAATTCATGAAAGACAAAAAAAACTTTGCCAGTGTCTGTGAGCAATCAAACCAAAGCATTAAAAAGAGATTGAGTGGATAAGACTAACCTGGAAAATCATCTTTTCAGCTCCGTTATTAAATGCAAGCAACCCAATGTCACAACTCCTTATGCTTCTCTAGCTTCCTGTTCTTCAAACACAAAACACCTATCCCATAACACACTGCTGATCACAAGATTAGCATATTAAAGGAGTAATGCACAACATTTAGATGCTTTAAAAAGCATCAGTCCGTTGGCTTTGTCACTCATTGAGTAACACAAGTGTTTTAACCTGGTGGATTTATACAAGGCAAATGTATTTAACAACTCCTTCTACAGACCTAGAATAATATAAACACCTTCCTCATTTGCAGCTCCCAACTGCAAGTTTGCAATACTATTTCATTTAAATAAATGAATGAAAGTTTTGAAACAATGTCCTTTTTTTTTTTTTTATTCTTACCTGTAGGAGCAGGAGGAGGACGTCGAGCCACCGGTGAGAAATTTTCTTCTCCTCCTGATTCCTGAATCCTGACTGCTGTGTAAATATTGTTCCTGTCCCTCCTGATCCTCCTGGATCTGGGTCACTGGGGTCTGGGATGGGAATGGGATTCCTGGGGTTGCAGACAGCAGATGCTGGGTGGACTGGTCCAGGACTCCGGACTCTGCATAACCTGAACTTTGTGACTTGCTCCTTTTTGGCTTGCTTAGCAGCCAGTGACAGATGCAGAATGTAGGCAGAAGTTTAAATAGTTAAGTTACTTAATTTTACTTAAGTTATTAAAAATTAGAAGAAAACTGGCTGGCTCAACTTTACAGCTCCTGCCCAGCTGCTCCACTTGCTATGTGTGCTGTGCTGTGCTGCTGCTGCTGCAAATAAATGTTAATCCGATCAAAATGAATGGTGTAGTATGAGCCAGGGTCTACTAATGAACGTGTTTTAAAAAAAAAAAGTAAACAGGCTGAGCCCTACTCCAACACAACAGGCTGGCAGTCTCCCTTATGATACAGCCATCATTGTGCATGCCCTGCATGTAATGACATCAGTGACAAATTAAAAGAAAACGTAAATTAAACGGGCCACTTGGGAATTCATGGCACCCCGTTATTTGGACCTCAAAGCCAGTAAATACTGAGGAATTCGGTATAGTTGAGAGGTATGAAGAATGATCATCACATAGAATAAAGGTAAAAATGATGTTACACTATAAAGGCCTGAGCACAGATTCCCAAGGAGCACCTAATCTTATCAGTGCTGGATCTGATTTTTTTTTTTCCTGGAATCATTAATCTTTGGGTTCTGCCTCTAAGCCAATGATTAATCTACCTACATAAATAGTCAAAAAGTAAACTCCACGCTGTCCAGGTCAAGAGTTTAGTCCATCAGTTTATTGATAAAATATGGAAGTTGGGCACTTTCATCCCCTCAAGGACTTTATTAGAATTAAATACAAATTAAAATCACATGATTTATATGCTACTTTTAAACATAATTCATCCAATCACATTGCATCCCTAAAAGGACATCTATTTAATCCTTAAAAATCCTTAATTTGCAACAAACCTTAGTAAAAAGAGAAAAACATACAATAATGAAAAAGTTAATAGAGGTAAAAACATACTGAAAAAATAAAATAATAAGTAAAATAAATCAACATATATTTTAATGTCAGCACATTTCAAAATAACACTTAGTAAACATAGTACTATAATTTAGCTGCCCTCATTTTAGTACAGGGTTGATATTGACATGTTCATTTAAACCAGGTTTGTGCATTTTGTCCAATCTAAATTGCCAGATAAGTTCCTTATATTCTATCTTGGTTTCCCAAGCTCCACCTCTAGCCTCTAGTGGGACCACTTCGAAAATGCCAAAGATGTATTTTTTGTGACCCTCACAATTACAAGTGTGCTTAAGTAGTGCATTTTTGCTATTGAGTTTTTGTATATTGTACAAGTGTTCATATATTCTCTTAGAAAGCTTCGTCTGTGTTTTCTCCACATAAAATGAGTGACAAAAATCACAGAGGGCTAAGTAAATTACTCTACTTGTATTACAGTCACCTTTTTTAAAAAGTAATTTTAGAATGAAAATTATTGTTCAAAGTGATTTCACCATTTCTGACTATATATTGGCAGTAATTGCACCTACCACACTTAATAGCTCCACTTTTGTGAGGTTATGCATCTCTCTCTAATACTTGTTTGATGTTCCTCTCTACTTTGTACATAAATGTAGGTGTTCCTCCTATGTGTTGAAACAACTCTTCATCAGTTTTCAAAATAGCCCAATTTCTCAAAATAATATTTTTTACTTCACTGTTTCCCTTGTTGAACTTAATAACCATAGCATTGTGGAAATTATTTGTAACCATGTTATTATTCTGACTAATACTTGCTAGTAAGTCAGGTTTCCATAGAATACATCGGTATCTAGTTTCCCTATTACTTTCCTCTTCGTCCCTTAAAGATTTTAACATTGTGTGGGTAACAAGGAAGTGAATGTCCTGGGTATTGAACATTTTAGTATCAAGGAGTGTGTCCTCAAATAATTCCAAACCCTCACGGTGGGGGATACATGAAAAAAGGTCGATCACATCGACAGTCAGGAAATGAGTTGTATCCTGTGAGCTACTAACATCCAGTTTGCTAGGAAGTCCCATGAATCCCTTAAAACATGTGTGTATTCACTACATACATGTTTAACCTTCCTATCTATATACACAGCTAAGGGATATGTCTTTGATCCTTGCGCTGCTACAATTAACCTGTATTGTAGATCCTCTACATTTTTATGTATTTTGAGAATACCAAATGCCGCAGGAATTAATGAGTTCCTGTTACACAAAAAATCATAGAGGTCTGGGGTAATTACTCCCTGTAGGAGAGCATCCTCTAGGAATAAATCAATTTTCCTGTAAGCTATGTTGATCTCAATCTTAGATACTAGAATATACCTAGTTTTATCAAAAAGCATGTTCAAAATTTTACCAACATAGTCAATTTCAAATGCTATCATAACCCCTCCTCCCTTAACAGGTTTCATGACTCTGACTTGACTTGTCTCTAGATAACTCTTCAAGTAAGCAAAGTTCTTCCTTAGTTAGATTTTCTGAACTCTTCTTATTGTGCTCATATGCAGAATAAAGGTCCATTTCACAAGCTTTTTCAAACATCTGTAAACCTTTACTAATTGGTGGTTTGAAGGTACTCTTTCTTAAATGGGTTTGTCATAATAAGGGCTGCTTTCTCTCTATTTAAAAAAGACAAATTCAACTTCCTAGTAAATAGTTACATTCCTAGCTGAAACTCTCACCACCAAAGTATTACTAACTATGCACTACTTTGCCTATGTAATTCTCCCTACTTAATTTCTTAACTAATGCTATGTTCCTCCACATATATAAGTTCAACCATATATTTGTCTATATTCAAGGACCTGAGTGCTTGTGTTATGTGGCGCATCTCTTCTGTGCCTGACAGGGCGCTAACTGTGATCTTTTCTTTGTTCAGTCTGGTGAGTGGGGGACATCAGTGTGTACTATGGAGTCCTACCTATAACAAGTGTGTCTGGTTGTGTGTTTGGCCTTAAGGGCTGTGACTGACTGACTTTGAGAACTATGTGTTGCATGTCTTATGTGTTGATGTGGCAGTGTCTTGAGGTGGCAGTTGCTTTTGGAGGCCTCTGTAGTTTTGGTAGATTTGTCAGTGCCTCATCATATGTCTTTGTGTGTTTATTTGTTTGTTTGCAGTTGTGATAGTATGTGAAACTAAAAAAAAAAGTTTGCTGTGTAACTGAGTCAGAAGGGACCTATAGGAAAATGGGTACTCAAGGATTCTAGGCTAATGTAGTACTTGTTTAGTATACAAACCACTTACCTATATAAAAAATGAGCTGCTGCTATTGAGATAGAGAATAGACTGTTTAAAGTCTTGTTCTATTTGATACCATGCATATATTTTTGTTTTTACATTTTTATCCTGTGAATGTGTTAACATTCATTTTTTGAATATAATTTCTGTTACTTGATGTGATGATTTTGTATGTAAGCTTATACTGGAGCTTTTCTCCCTGGGCGTCCACTGAAAATGGGTACTGTCCGAGTTGGACCATCCCGGTAAACAAATGTAAAATAAATAAATAGTTTGGTATGTGACATTGTGTTGAATGCCTTGGATAAGTCCAACAGGACTACAGAAGTTATTAGACCTGCATCTAAAGCCTTGTTCACAGTGTCTGTGAAGGAGAGGAGGGCAGTGGTGGTGCTATGGAATGGGTGAAAACCATGTTGTGTTGGGATGAGGAGGATACTGTCTATGATGTGGTTGAGTAGTTGACTATGTATATACTTTTCTAATAGTTTGGAGAGGAGAAAGAATAGAGATCAGTCTATAGTTAGTAAGGTCATTTGTATTACTGCCTTTATGGAGTGGAGTTATAATGGAATTTTTCCAGATTTGTGGGATGGATCAGTTTATTAGAATACTGATGGGGTATGCTATTGTGTCAGCAGAAATTTTCAAGTATTCTGGAGGAAGGTTGTCAGCAGATAAGGAACAGGGTTTCATTTATTTTAAAGGTTTTAGAATTAGAGAGGTGAGAACAGGTTTTAGGGAGAAACTATAGGTTTCTGGTATTGCTTTAGTAGTACTTTCATGGGATGCAAGATGATTTAAAGAAGTTTGTATGCTTGCTTGCCTGATGTTTCTATTATTGGTGGTGTATGGATTTGAGTTTGTAGGGGGTCAGGAGTGAGTTTAAGGATGGTATCAATAAAGCAGGAGTTGAAAGTGTGGGCTATATGTTGTAGAGTCATGTCAGGGGATGGAGATGGATTTTGTATTGTTCCAGCACTGAGGGGAGAGGATACAGATTTTCAAGTCTAATGGTGTGTGCATGGTTGCAATTGAATAGTGATTATGAGATATTAGAATAACTAACTTTATTGTGGTGTGTTTATATTTTGAAACATTAAAAAAATCAGATTTGTTAGTACATATACTCTCTATTTTTTAATTACAGCATGTTAAGCCACCCACATGTACAGTATCCCCTGAAATAGAGGGCATAACAATTAAGTCAACCACAAAAGCTTTAATATGGACCAAGTTTATTCACACTGTTCCCTATTAACAGATAAAACTGTCTCAATTGAAATAACGCTAGAACAAAATGAAATGTCTTCTACTAAATTTGTTAGTTTGTGGAAGATTAATGAACAGTCTTCTTTGTATTCACTCCATTAGTATTCTCAACTTTCTTTTTCATTTTGTACTGGAGTTTTAATTGATTTAAAAAGTAAACTTTTCTCAGCTCAAGTTTGACCATGATCCTTATTTAACCCCTCACTTTCCAACCTTAACTCCCTTGTTTCCATCCTTACTTTCTCAATACCATTATATCTAAATGTTCTGACTTTCAATTTTTTAAACAATTAGAAACATACCTTAATCCTGTTCCATTACTGCACATACATTCAGTTCGAGAACTATTTAGTATTTAAATTAAACTTAAATCTTATAAATGTTTCCAATTCATACACCTTTGATCTAAACCAACATTTATTAGGACTACCCCACAAGTTATACATTATCCTACATATGAATTTAAAGAATCCATAATTATCAGTTGCAAACTCTTAATAAAATTATTATACTATGATCTATCTACCAAATAAATAAGTTCTTATTAACGTATAGGTGCTTAAATGCAGCAGTACTCAAGCACCACCTAACAGCAAAATATTGCACCTGCTCAAGAGCAGAACAGTTACAGTTCAGCACACAACCTTTAAATAGGAAGACACACATTCCATTAAACAGCATGTACTTTCAGTGCTTTACAGCTAAATAAAATATTAAAATAAGTTTCTTCACCCGTGACCATAAAAGAAAAGCCAGTGAATAATTCACAGTATACTATGCACCACCAATCAGCAGATGGCATCTTCTCAAGAAAGGAACAGTTAGAGTTCAACACACAGTCCCAAATAGGAAGATATGCTCCCCTAGTAAACAGCACATACTTTCAGTGCTGTAAAAGTAAATAAAATAACAGAACCAAAGTTTCTTCACTTTTGTCCTTAAAAAGACAGGCAGGGAAGAGTTTACAATACACAAAGCACCACCAAACAGCAGAATACAGCATCCATTCAAGAGAAAAACAGTTGTAGCTCAGCACACAGCTCCAAATAGGAAGACACTCCCCCATTAAACAGCATATAATTTGACTGCTGCAAAACAAAACACAATAACAAAGTGTATCTTCCTTATGCTACACAGACTGCCTTAAATATCTCTCTCTCTTCTGTCTGGCCTATACAGCCTCAAAGAATTCACTTGTGACATCTTGCTCTTCCACAAGACAAATACCCTATACCTCTGCTGGTGCTCTAACCTGCTCCATTCTCCCTGCTCCCCTACCCTGCCCCCCAATTCCCAACCACACACATTACCTGCACATTTATTTTAGCCACTGCCCCACCCATTTCTCCCACCCACCAATCACAATTCACCACTGCCACCACACACACTTACCCTTCCAACTCTCCACCCATAATTACACAATGCCTCCATCCCCATACCATCTCCTACACCTAATAACCATTCTTACCTTACTTAGTAATCTCACTCATCTCACACAGCTACCTCACCCCAACCACACATCACCTACATACTCCACAACCACCATCCAACCTGTTTGCACACACCCTTTCATCTCCATAACATCTGAACTCTACCCCTTCAACCCAACCCTACTATTCAAACATATTATACTACCCATGCTACATACTCACTACACACCCCCTCACCCACACTCCACCAAATCCTTCCCATTCCTATACTCATACACCTGATTTATGCTAGACCACCTAACATCTATCATCCTTCAGACTTTTCTGTCACTGTCCAGTGACACTCACCATAACTCTGGGCCCACACTCCTAACAACTACCTCTAACTCCCCACTCACACACTCCCCTAAATCTATTTGACTTGCCACACTCAATACCCAAAGCCTTAGAAATAAAATCCCTAACCTCAATGCCTGGCTTTACCATAACCATTCTGACATAACCACCATCTCAGAGACCTGGCTTAAAACCTACATAAAGGACAATGCAATTCTTCCACCAGGCTATCAAATCATTCATAATGATAGACTTAACAAAAAAGGTGGAGGTATAGCCATTATCTACTCTTTCTCTTATACCATCATCCCATATACCAATCTTATCTCTAACTTTAACAACGCTGAAATTACTATTGCTGTATTAAAACTCAGCAATCACAAATCCATATGTATAGCCACCCTATATATACCCCCTGACAATAACATCCCAATTCTAGAAAATATCTTCTCCTGCTTTTCCTCCAACATTATAAATGAAACCTACATCCTAGGTGACACTAATATAAATTGGGCCTCAATAAATTCACAAGCCCCATCTCAATCAGTCAATCTCTTCAATTTTAGCCAGCTTATAAACTCCCCTACCAGACCAAACAAAGATGGGTCCCCTGGCACCATCACTGACCGGATCCTTACATTCCAACCTTATGTCAAACTCAGGAATCCTTCCAGACCCTCTCTGTGATCACCTTCCTGCCATCGCTGACCGTCTCCCATGTCCTCTCCAGTTGCAACACCATTACATACACACTCACAATCTCTCTCATTTCAACCCTCAACATTTCTCTGAATGTCTAAAACTTACAGACTGGTCCCCCCCTCCCATGAACCTTGCCCCTTGATAACACCAGTACCTACTTCAATAACACATTCATAAACACACTAAACAGCAATGCCCCTATTAGAACCAAACAAATCAAAACCAATGCCTTACCCTGGCTGTCCAAAGATACCAAACTTACTATGCTACAAAGAAATAAAACCTAGAAATTATACCCCCAAAAATAATCCAACTACCTGCTAGAATTCAAACAACTTTGTAACTCCATAAAAAATGTATAACCAAAGAACGTAAATTATACTACTTTAAACGTCCAACCAAACACTCAAGTAACCCTAGAAAATACTGGGACACAATCTCCTCCCTCCTTCACCCAGGTAACAAAGAGAAACCCTGCCTCAACCCTAACCTTACTGACCTGGACACTGCCACACAATTCAACTCCTCCTTCTTCATAGACTGCATAGCCAAATTGTTGTCCTTTTTTCCCCTACCACCCCAACAACCCCTCCAGCCCCCCAACCCCACCAACCACCTCACCGCTCCCCTCTTTCAACCTTGAACCCATCCCTACAAGTACTATAAAAAGATTACTGCTCCAACTCAAACCTAGCAGGAACACACCTGACAGTCTCCCCAGCAACTTTCCTAACATTATCTGTTGACAGTATAGCCCTCTACATCTCTATTTTAATCAACAGATCCATCCATGAAGCATATGTCCCATACATCTGTTGCCATGCATACATAACACTACTTCACAAAGGAGACAAAAACACAGACACCTCTAATTTCAGACCTATAGCTGTCCTTTCAATGCTTTCAAAAATCCTGGAGAAATGTATCCATACTCAGCTCATGTCATATCTGACTCATAACAACCTTTTTACCACTACTCAATACGGCTTCTGCCTTGGCCACAGTACCATGACCGCCTTCCTTTACTTTTTTGAAACCATAAACCTAGCTCGCAACTCATACACTTGTATCTTCCCTGTTCCTTCACCTAGCCAAAGCTTTCAACACCGTCTCCCACCCTCTACTCTTAACACAACTCACATCTCTTAACCTCTCCACCTCCACTTTAACCTGACTCTCAAGCTACCTCTCTGAGAATCAACAAGCCATTCAATGGAAATACTCAACCTCCCCCTTTCTGCACACCCCCACCAGGGTCCCACAAGGTTCAGTTCTAGGACCATTACTTTGTAATATATTTATTAAAAACTTTCACCATGCCATCCTTGACTCATCAATAATCCAATATGCAGATGACTCAACAATCATCTGCTCAGTTTACTCCCCCTCTGACCTACTTCTAAAAACTCAGTAAGCCTTCACTAACACAGAATCCTGGATTATAAAGAACCACCTTCCCCTAAACACTAATAAAACCAAATTGATGATATTTTCCCCCTCTAGAAAATCCCCAGTCGACAAAAGCTCTTTCTCAATACTTAGTAACAATAACATCTCAATCAAAATCATATCTAATACCAAACTCCTTTGTGTCATCATTGACAAGCATCTAAAATTTGACACCCATATTCAATCCACCATCAAAAAAACCCACCAAAAACTCAGACTCCTATACAGTTATTATCGCTAACTCTCCCCTCCAGCTAGAAAAACCTAGCTTCCTCCTACCTCCTCCCCTCTCTTATGTATGGTGCCCGCCTGCTAAACAATCTCCAACTTGGCCTACAATCCAAATTAGAATCATGCTATAATAAAATAAGCAAATTTGCTACCAACTCAAAAAACTCCTCCCACCACTGCCACTCTCTCCATAGCCTACAATGACTCGAACTGCCCAATTACTTGACCTTGCTCAAACTCAGCAAAACCCACATGCTCATCCACAAACCTTCTAGCTGCCTCTCTCTCTTTACCACATTACCCCCTACATTATAACCCATTTACTCAGATCAGAAAACCAAAACCTCCTACAAATCTACAAACCCTCATGACCACCTGACCACCTCCTGCTTTCCTGCTCCATTTCCAAACAATGAAACTCTCTCCCTCCCACTCTTCGCAATAAGCCTGAACACAGCAAATTTAAATCCCTCTTGTCCTCCTATCTTACTACAAAATGGATATGATCATCCCACTCCGCAACATAACTTACCCCTCTAGCCACTCACTTCTCCACCCTCTGCTACAGCTACTTCACATACCTACTTCAACACTCCATTATACACTTAAAGAACAGTCAACTACAGCCCCCACTTTCTCTCTTACATGAACTTTGTCCTCATATATTAAAAAAAAAAAGTTCACCTGTATTCTCATTAGTCTGTTGTTGTTGTTTGTCTTTTGGCTTTTCCCGGTAATATGTCGCCACAGCGGAACTCCGGTCCGCTAATGATTGGCAGTAGATTTTTACGAAACGCCGAGGTGCCAGCTCGACACCCAACCTTCAACGAAGGCTTGCATATTTACGCACGCATGTCTTTCAAACGCTATTAAATACTATATCATATTAATTTTATAGTAATGTATACTGTATCCTCTGAAAATCGATTGTATGATTTCAAATTTTTATTATTGTATTGTATGCTGTATTTCTCTGAAAATTGGTTGTATAGATTGATTGCCTGTAACTGTCATTGGAGCTTTTCTCCCCAGGCCTCCACTGAAAACAAGCTCTATGTGGCCCAGTGGACTTCCTCCCATAATAAACTGAAATAAATAAATAAATATACACCAACTCAAGAGGACAAAACCTCTACCAAAACATAAACTGGATCTGCTGGCAGGACAGGTATCTATGTCAGAGAATTCTTCTTTTATTGAATAGTCTTCTATTGGATATAAAACAAATTAATTCCATGATCCTCTCAAAGCATAGTATGGATAAATGGATGGATAGTCATAAGTAAACTCTGGGTCTGACCCTTTAAATTTCTCAGTTAATCCCCATAAGCAGTTGCAATGCCTGGTGGAAGGACATGCCTTGGCATTTGATTTTTTTGTATTCACTGTAATACAAGACCCCTTTAAACCTTCATTAAATTCCATGTATACCTCCTTGCAAAAATACTCAAGTATCGATAAGCTCTTAACTACTGCATCCATTTCAACCTTTTGTTAAAATGCACAAATATCTTTACAGTCTACTACAGTAAATTAAAATTCATTTTATTCTAGCTGCATTACCTCAGAAATTGGTATATATAGTAGGTATGTAAGGATTTAAGTGTAGGCATTGTCCTTTGACTTTCTTGGACAGCCATTTAGCACTATTCCTACTTCAGCTTTCCTATAAAGTCTTCATATTCAATTTAGCATATCATATAGCAACCTCATTACTATCATTCTCTGTTACAACTTCTGAAGAACTTCTCAGACAAAAGCCTTCTATTGATCGAGCAATATTCTATTACCATTATTTTCCCCTTTTCATACCATCAGAAGTATATATCTTGGGGGGGGCGGAGCCTAGATGGCCACCTGAGAACAGTGAATTTTGAGAGCTCCTTAAACTAATATAATAATATAGAAGAATTGTATTATTTTCAAGTTTAAAATGTCATAAATCTATAGAAAAACTACTAAACTACATAAATATGAATTTTGGTAGAGATATAAAAAAGTTTCCTGTCAAGTAACTTGGAAGTATATTGAGTCACTGAATATGAACAACTCAAGGAATTCTCTTCCAGATGCTACTTTGAAAAAAGAACTGCAACTGATGACATCTACCTTACAGAACTATCTTTGAAGATGGATGGCTTTAACAATGACTTAGAAAACCTCAAATTAAATTCTCAAAAACAGACTGATACTCTAAAGGAACTATTACAGCAACTCCATACAAAAATAACAAATATAGAGACTTCTCTAAATGACGTTAAAGGGAGACTCAAAGAGGAAGAATTCCAAAAAGAATTTCTGCTTAAACAGAATACATGGCTGCTTAACAAAATAGATGACTTAGAAAACAGGGAAAGGAGAAACAACATAAGGATCTTAGGTTGTCTGAAAACACTGAAGGAGAAGACATTATTTCATTCTTAACAACCTGGATTCCTGAATTTCTAGACTTGAAATTGAAATTTGGAATTGAAAGGGTGCATAGAGCACTGAGGAAATCTGCTTCTAACTCAGCAAATTCTCCACCTAGATCCATAGTTATAAAATTTCTTTCATTTCTGGACAAGGAACTAATATTAAAATCTGCTTGGAGAAAATCACCCTTAAAATACAATCAAAGCCTGATAAGGTTTGACAATGATTATTCTTCCAGAATACTAGAACAAAGGAAACATGTCTGGCCAATAATAAAACTGTCAAAACAAAACTACATTAAAGCACAGCTGGCCTTTCCAGCCAACATAAAAATATTTTTTTGCCAATGAGATGAGCACCTTTAATGACTTTGAAGAAGCTACTATATTCATCAGAAACAACATAGTGTCTATCCCAGAAGAAATAGAATGGATGGCACCTACTCTTAAAATAATAAAAGAAACAAATCATTGGACTGATGCTAGAAAGAAGAAACAAAAAACTGATTCCAAGTTGTCCCCAAAAAATAACTCTTACAGCTACATCACTCAAAGTACCAACTGATATGGTACATCACTTGTCATCTGTTTTTATTTAAAAATGAGGGTTTTTTAAACAACTGAGAAACAGTAATTATTTATTGAGAATGTTCAAAGAGTGCAATAATTTTTCACAAACAAAAGTAGGTCAAGATGGGTTACTATTTACGTTATATATAAGCCAAACATAGCAACATTATAATACAAACATAGAAGTTTATATTCCCCTACTTGAACTCAATGAATACTTATCTTGTGCATTTTTCATTGTTTTTACTTATAATAATTTAAGTAATTAATTACCTAATTCAGCAAGGTACCATTCATCAGAGTTCAGACTCAAATGTAACAAATTAACATCATATATAATAGCAGTAACAGTAGAGTGTTTTGAAATAAAAATGCTGTCATGGAGACTAATGCCTTCTTCAGTTGGAGTATGATTTAAAAATGTTATGTATATCCTGGTTAAATCATAGTAGCAAGCTCTAAATACAAATGTCATCATTATTAAAAATAAATACAAAAATATATAATAAAAGGGCTGTTTTAAAACACATGTACACATACTAATGGTCTCCTAACACTTTGTTTAGCTCATTAAGTTGATTCTTGATTAAAAAAAAAATAATAATAAGTGGAGTTTTATATTTAAAATGTATTTTGGTCCAAACACATTAATGACTTACATAAGAGTGGAAGTCTGAGTTACTGTAAAAGACTAAGAGCGCTTGGTTTTGTGCAGTATGCCTTGCAGTTGGCTGGGAGGTGAGCTTGCTCGGACATGTTAGGCATATGGGGATAGTTGATTCTAGGGGTATTTGGGGTTGCTGGGAAGTGCTAAAGAATCATCAGATTTCTTTCATGGAAATATGAGTTGGAATGCAAAGTATGTTGAGTGGTTCACTGGCAGAGTGGCCACTCATGGAACAGTCTGGTAAAATGGAACAGGACAAATATTGGTTTGGATATTTTAAGAACAGCCTGGAAACACACCACATGATCTAGTGAATGATATTCTGGCAAAACTGGATGGACATTGTTGCCTGTGCTTGAAGTACTGATATGTGTGTATGTAAGGATGGAAATATAACAAATAAGAAACTAGAAGGGTCTCATAATTCAAAGTCCATGGACTGTATAAACATGCTTGGAAGGAGCTAATAAGAATAAGCAAAAGCCAAAAAAAAAAAAAAAAAAACCACATAATAGTTATGTAATGTATGATTTTAGTATATCTAGACATAAAATATATAATCGTCATATAAGATGAAGCAATATGCTGAATTTAGATATTAAAGACAGGCTTTAATGACATGGGCTTGTGTATAATAACACTACTGTCTTAACTTGTCATAAATGACATACACTACAATGAACATCAAGGGGAAGCATGATGATTTTCTTATATTAGTAAATATGCATAACAGGTCATAGGGAGGTACTAGGCCTATATAAGCCTAGCCAAAAAGGTACCCTGGCTTTTGCCACCCAAGAAAATTATTTTCCTGTGCTCCTGTCGAGCAGAGCAACAAAGGTGATCCCTGGGGTTAATTTCCTATTTCCCATCCAATCATCAAGATTTTTCTTGAAGAGTGCTAATGAGGAGCTTTGTTTGATATAGATATGTAGTTTGTTCCAGAGTATGGAACGTCCCTGGGACAGGAATCTATCCCTCCATCATGTTCTGTTTATTGTAGTGACAAGGTTTAGGCCCCTAGAGCATGTAGCTTGGTGGGATTGAGATATCTTGTGGAGTGGAGCATGTCCAACAGCTCTGGGTTTGATGTAATTGCTTTAACTTGAATTGTAGTTTTTGTAACTCATATTGACCATATATAATACTTAAGCAGTTACCAAGGTAACTAATGTTTTATACATGACATCAAACTGACAAAGTTGTTCAAGAGAAACAATAGAAGCCTGAACTTTAAATGTCACAGAATGTAACAATCATATTCTGAACAAATAGTATTAAACTGACAATAGACACTCAGTTTGATAACATGGGCTTGTGTATAATAACACTACTGTTTTAACTTGTCATAAATGACATACACTATACTGAACATCAAGGGTATGCATGATAATTTTCTCATATAAGTAAATGTGCATAACAAGTTATGTAATTGCTTTAACTTGAATTGTGGTTTTGTAACCCATCTTGACCATACATAATACTTAAGCTGTTACCAAGGTAACTAATATTTTATACATGACATAAAACTGACAAAGTTGTTCAAGGGAAACAATAGACGCCTGAGCTAGGAATGTCACAAAATGTAACAATCATATTCTGAACAAATAGTATTCAATTGACAATAATCAGTCTGTTTAACCTTTGCTGATTATACAAAATAGAATGTTGCCATTTAAATCTAAAAACTTTCAGTATATGCCATAGAATCACAATTTATGAATATGGAAAGGGAACTTGTAATCATTAATTAAAATAAGTGAAATTGTTGTTTTTACCCTATAATTTCACTCATTTTATAATAAGAAATGACAGATATGAAAATCCTTGTGTGTAGGAAATGGGGGAAAAGGGATGCACTGATAATTAAAATGCACTAACTTTCATCAATGTTCACATAGAACAAACATGATCCTTTAAGTAAGCAACAAACAAAGTGATTACTTAAATGCTGGCAAACACTGAAATATAACTTCTGATATATCCAGTAAAATACTTTGTATTATAAACATTAGGCATACATATTATTACCATCTATTTACATTATGTAATACGCTTTGAAAGATTTCATCAATAAGGGTGAATATGTTAAGTAACTGTGTGCTATAATCTTTTACTGAGATTTTATATATGATACATCCTACTTTACTATGATTGAATTGCTTGTCATCTATCTTTCATGTAAATATTAATTGCTTATACAGTAAGTAGACATTTATACTTTATTAGATTTCTGTCTAATCTACATTAGTACTATATCTGTTCAAAATAACATAAATATTGCTTATTCCTATTACAAATATTCTCCATATGATCATTCAATTTATGGAGCTCAGATGTTCTGGATTGTCAATGTATGAGTGATAATCTGATGGACTTAGGTTTATCCATCAGATTAGGAATGTTTTCATTTTCGTGGCTGGTGCAGGTCTTAGTTTTGTTAACATTTATTCATTTAAATTTATTTCACAAAAAAACATTTTTAATATGCCTGACCAAAACACTACTTTATTAGTAAACATTCAAAGTATAAAACTGATAATTTCCTTTAAAAATTCAAACATATACTTTATAGTTATCAGAAGAAAATTTTAAGTTTAATAGTCACAATAAAACAAAAAATACATAGTCTAAATAACCTAAGATGGAGTTAACTTTATTATCTTTAAATACCAGTGGCTTAAACCATCCTAGCAAGACATCAAATCTACTGACATATTTAAAACTGAACAAAGCACAAATTGTCTTCCTTCAAGAAATTCATTTCAAAACAAATGACAATTACAAATGGAATCTTAAGGAATATATGATATTTGCACAATCCACGTATAAGACAAAGACAAAAGGGGTAACAAATTTATGGAAAACAAATGTGATTAACCCAGAAATCATTTATAAGCATGTGGATAAAGAAGGTCTTATGTCATTAGTAATAGTTAAATATAATAACAGAATATGGACCCAGACACTGGAACAGGAACTGTTAAAAAATACTTGGATTTCATTTCCAATAATTATAAAGGCAACTTAATATCAGGAGAAGATTTTAACTGTATAGCTGATATTTCTGAAACTACAAATAAAAGACCACTGCTTACATCTGCTGTATCAAAAGCTTTAAACTAGTGGGTAGAATCATTTCATCTTGTAGATACTTTCAAATTTAAAGAAGATAAATCTTTGTTGTTTTCCCATCAAGATCACAGATTTGGTACTCAAACTAGAATAGATAAAATATTTGCTGCCCATGACTTACACTCTAAAATCATTCATTTCTCAATCACTCCCTGTCCCTTTTCAGACCACAATTCATTGATACTAAAACTTCAAAATGCATACAACGATTAATCTTTAACTCCATAATTCCAGCATATATAACTAAAATTAAAGAGTTCAAACCCTGGTTGTTATGTGAATTAGAGTTCTTCTTATATATTAATTACACCACAGAGATAAATAAAATACTGATATGGGACTCATTAAAAACTTACATATATGGTAAAACTCTAACTTGGCATAAAAAAAAATCAGAGAATGGGATTCTGAATTATTAGCTCTACAATCCAATTATTTGTCAGTAAAAGCTGAAAAAAATCAAAATCATTTGGAGATGAAAAAGAAAGTAGACATATTAAACAATAAATACAATGAAATTGTAACGCATAAAGCTAGTTTAGCTTTAGAAATACTAAAAATGAACACCTCTGTCACTTCTCCTAAATATTTACATAATTTATCCACAAGAATAAAAATACAATCAAAAGCTAATAACATTAAAAGTATCTTCCATGAAAAGAAAGGGGAAAAATGTCTCTGATATAGGTGACATTCTTGATGTCTATAGAAATCACTATATGGAACATTTCCAAAAAGAAAATACACATATCGATCAATTAAATCTAGATGAAAAACGTTCTAATATAAAAAAAAACAGAAAAATTAAAACTAGTTCTGAAAGCACCCATATCCTACAAAGAAATTATAGATACAATAAAAGAGGGTAAAAATAATAAAGCTCCAGATATAGATGGCATAATTTTTCCTTCAAAGATACTATCCCTCTTCCATAAAACTCTACTAGAAATTCAGTCACAAGCTTTAATACCACCCTCTTGGATGTATTCCTTAATCACACTAATCCTAAAGGAAAACAAATCCCCAAACCTCTGTACCTCATATAGACCTATTTCATTATTAATGACTATAAGATATTTATGACAATATTAACTAACAGAATGAAAATACCACTATCCAAAACAATAAATAATGATCAAACTGATAACATAGATTATGTTAATAAAGAAAATAAAGAAACACTCATAACTGGCTTAGATATAGAGAAAGCCTTTGGTTCCCTAAATTGGGACTATTTATTCAAAATCCTAATGCTATTTGAATTTCCTGCATCCTTTGTTCATCTCCTAAAGAATATATATACAAATAATTTAGCATATGTCAAGTTGGGCCCTTTTACCCTTGAATCTATACATATAATAAAAGGCACTAAACAAGGAAGTCCCATGTCATCAATTCTATTTGCTCTGGCTATTGAAATATTGACAGATTCAATTTGTAACAATATAAAAATCAAAGGAACAGATGTTTATGAACAATACAATTCTAAAGTAATGCTATTTGCTGATGACATATTACTAACATTATCTAATACAAAAGAGACATTAGAAGAATTAGATATATTAATTGACAAATTTCACATGACTTCAGGACTCCATTTCAATACATCAAAATCAAAATTTTTATTTTTAAATAAAAAAAAAAAGAACTGCAGACTAAGGAGGATCACATCATAGGGAACAAGAATCTACCTTAAAATAGCCAGGAATTGAGTTATGCAATGATAATAATGAATTAGTCTAAAAAACTACAATAATATCAACACAATTAAAATCTCTGTGGAAAAATGGAACAAAATAATATTAACATTTGGTGATAGACTGCAGTTAATAAAAGTGGTTTCACTGCCCAGGATCCTATATATAGCCTTGGCAATACAACTGTTACTAGAAAGGAAAATACTTAAAGAAATAAATTTATGTCTAATAAATTGTTTATGGTTTCCTAAAAGAAACAGAATAGCTTTAATACATCATATCAGACCATGGAGACAGGAAGGATTAAACTTTCCTGATATAGAAACACATATAAAAGCATCAATATCTAAAACAATCTCTGACTGGATAAGTCCAAATTACTCTGCAAATTGGAAAGAATTACTAACTGTAATATCAATAAATGGAATTAATTTACAAAAAAAATTCAAATAACATATAAAAACAATTTGCCATGGCATATATGTATTAGTATGCAATATAACATAACTAAACCCACTAAAACTTGTATGATTAATTATTACATTGACTCATTTAGGAAAATTATTAATGCAAATATAGATTTAAAAATCTGGTTTGATCTTTAACACCATTTATACTCACAAATAACTTTTCACATAAAATATATAGAGAAATGATTAATTCCTGGGAACAGAAATGATTTGTTTGTTGCCTCCAATGTATCAAAGAACTAAAAGTTTTAGATATGCAAGTAATAAAAACAACATACAAAATTCCACAACAGAACTGGCTAACTTTACAGAGTATTCTGTCATATTCGCAAAATGTAAGTAGAATAATTAACAATTCTTCATTTAAAGAAATACCTAAATTTATAAAATACATATATGAAATCATATATAATGACTTTGACATGGGAAACAGTATTTCAAAATTTTACAAAATACTGGTAAACTATAAAACATTGGAAATATATAACAAAAGGACACTCAATACAGTTAACTGAGGATATTAAAACAAATATCTTATTATCAATAAAATATACATCCTTTATACAATACTGGAAAGTTTTTAATTGGAAATACTTGCACAGAGTATTCTTAACCCAGATAGGATCAGTAAAATTATTTCTTCCATAAAAGGAATATGTTGGAGATGTGAGCAAGTACACAATGCAGATTGGAACCACATTTACTTTGATTGTGTTAAAATAAAGCCCTTTTGGCATGGTAATTCCTTTCTACAAGCTTTATTTAATGCATCATTTTATTTAACTAAAGCTTTTGTATTATTAAATGTGAACAAAGGTCCTCATTTGAATAGGTCAAACATGTATCTAGTATGGACTATACTTGCAATTTCAAGGAAGTGTATAATATGAAGATAGAATACAAACACAATACCAACTTTGGAAGACTTCTACTGCCTACTAAAGACCACAGCATTATTGGAAATTAAAATTAAAGAACTAAGAATTCATCCAAAGCCATTTATCAACAACCCTTGGGGAAAAGTCTTATAGTTGAATGACACTATACAATAATTGATCAGACACTCTGATAATGGATTGGACATACTTATAAAGTAATTGTATACAATAAGATATGTTATAGTGTCAGGCTAATGTAAATAGCATACAAAGTTATTTAAGATGTTATGTATAAATACTATGGAATTCATTCAAATGTATTTGAAAAATAAAAAAAAAATTGGGAGGAAAAAAAAGTATATATCTTAAAGTTTATTTTGGATCTGAAACAGTTCTTCTCTCCAGTATGTCTAGAATAGTAAAATCCTTCTCTGTAACAGCTTACAAGTACCTTATTTAGAATCTTCATAAATATTTTAAAAGCCTTACTAAGTAGGAATATAGGACACCAGCTGTCCATAAACTCAGCATTCTTGTAAGATTAATGAGTTCTGCTCTGTTTTGAAGAACCAATTCTGTATCAGTCCTTCCTTTCTTACATTTCTTGTAATAACATTTTCAGACAATTTGTAGCATTTTAACTTCCCCAATCCTTATTAATCAACTTTATTATATTCCTCAAAACTCAGTTTCTCAAATCTGTACCTTCACCAATCATATCTATTTTGCCACACACTCCTCACTCTAAGAATGTACTATCTCTTCTTTCAAAATTTACATATACTCTCTCTCTCAACACTTATTTCATTATTGACACTAGAAAATATTTTTCACTTATTCTCCTTTCTTTACTATTTTAATTCACCATTACCTGCAACTTCTGCCTGAGCTCATTATTACTGGCATATGTTAACTTATTTTTTCTTGGCAAAACATTTTTTTATAAACAAGTCAAGATCTATTAAAATAGACACATAATCATTCTGCTAATAGGAATCAAAAGCTGTGTTTCTTTCATTGATAAATGTCATTTTATTTATATTAAATTTCTACACTTCTTTCTAACACCTCACTCAAAAATCTGCCCATATAACTCCTACTACAAATTTATGACCTCATAATCCATTTACTTCCACTCACCTTAATAAACTAAGTAAGTAAACTTGTTCTTCAAGACCCTTATATCCATGACCTATTGCCATGAGGGCTAGGGCACCTACAAAATATACATGGCCAGTTTAGTCTAACCTTAAAATGGCATGTTTTTGGAGAATGGGAGAAAATTTGACTAACAAGAGAAAATCCATGCAGGAATGAGAAAACCATATAAAATTCCCCATAGACTGTTCATAGAGGTTAGGACCAAATCTTAGAACATGGGGTTGTGAGTTGGATATCTTACCACTGAATCAGCATACTTTTCCCATTATCCTTTGCTAATGAACTAATACATGAGGAATACAGCCACTTAAAAGCCAGTATCTTAGACCTTTTCTCCTTTTACTCCAGTTTCACTAAAGATTTCCATGCTTATTTAATGGCATCTTTCTGTCTTTTTCACCATGATATGAATTGCTATTCTATGACTTAATCTGCAAATACAATCACCACATCAAACAGTAGACACCGAGATAACAGAAATCTTTCTGCAGTGAGATACTGTTTCTCCTTCCTGCGAGATACAAATCTGCTCATTCTATTTCTACTAGTAATGTTCTTCCAGTATTTAGATCAATAACCACTTTGTTATAATACCAGAATACATATCCAAACCAATTACCTCACTTAATTCTGACTTACATTTATTGTTAATCTCAAGTACAAGTACTTCTTGTTAGATTAACCTTGAACCTGATTAAACAAAAATATCTGGAGAAAATGTTACTGTTGTATCACAAATATTTATCTTCTTTCATTGTTAAGCTGTTTGCATTTAAAAATTATATTTTCATCTTTATTAATTAAATTTCACCTCAAGATTTTCCTATTATATGTTCTCTGAAAGCACCTATATATGTTGTGTGTCTGTTTTCAGTTACAAATATATTTTAAAAAAAATGTGAACGTCTAGTCCTAAGAAAAGCCTTAGTTAGTAGAAAAAAAATCAATAAAAAATAACTACAAGGCACACACTGGTTGTTGAAACTGAAACATAGCACACATTAAAAAATTAAAGAAGAACAGTAGCACAGTTAGGTTACACAAAACGCTTTCAAAAAAATCAAAAAAAAAAAAAATTAATAAATCAAATAAATAGATCAATCACATGACTTACATCACATTAATTATCCTCCTATCTATCCCAATACTTCCTACATAATACTAGAATACATATAATAATATACATATATATAAATATATATATAATCAATATATCATTATATATATAAAACTATTAAAGCAATCTAATATATATAATATCTAATATAATAATATAAAAAAACAAAGAAACAACATGAAAAAACATAAAAAATAAACAACTCTATGACATATAGAACTATCTAAAACCTAGATAAACACATGGAACTCTAGAGATGTCCTAAGTGACCTGATAACTCAGCTTAGCAAGAAGTAACAAAACAACATGAACTGATGAGCATAAGAACAGTATAAACAGTATACAGACAGTAGGGATGGAACACATGAAAAAAGGGAGGGGAAGGAGAAGAGGGGTAAGTAAAAAATCTGTGTCTGAGAAAGAAGGAAGAATCAAAACAAGGTGTCAGTGAAAAGTGGGGAACTCAGACCTAAACTTTGTAGTGTCCCCCTGAGGGTGACATATTCATCGATTCACTGGTCTATCCTTTAGGACACAATAGGTCTCAGAGGTGGTCTCGATAAATAAAATAATATGAATATGTCACCCTCAGGGGGGCACTACAAAGTTTAGGTTTGAGTTCCCCACTTTTCACTGACACCTTGTTAATAGGTTCTATTTTGATTCCTTCTTTCTCATAACCAGATTGTTTACTTACCCCTCTTCTCCTTCCCCTCCCTTACTTACCCCTCTCCCTTCCCTTCCTCCCTTTTTTTTTCCATCCCCCATGTGTGTGTACTGTGTCTATGCTCATCAGTTCATTTTGTTATGTTACTTCTGGCTAAGCTATCAGGTCACTTAGGACATCTCTAGAGTTCCATGTGCTTTTTATTTAGGTTATAGATAGTTCTATATGTCATAGAGTTGTTTATTCATAATACTATTATATATATATATATATATATATATATATATATATATATATGTTTTTTTATGTTTTTAGATAGTAACACCGTGTTTCTTCATATTCATTAGATTGCTTATTACATTATATATATTAGATTGCTTCTTAGCATTTTAACCATAGTGGACACTAATGGTATATTGATTTGTTCTATTATATATTCAGATGTTATCTTAGCTATGTAGGAAGCGTGGTACAGCTTTTAGGATTGATTGGATAGTAATTAATTAATGAGTCATGGGATGTATCATCACTATTTATTTGAATTTTGTACAGTCTGAAGAAGCGTTTTGTGTAACTAGAAAGCACTTACTGTTTTTTCTTTTTATAATTAAAGTGTGCCGTTTGTCAGTTCAACCAGTGGTGTGCCTTGGAGTTATTATTTTTATTATACAAATATATTTTCTCATATGAATCCATTACTGAATTAACCATCATTTTCTGTAGCATTGTAAGTCTAATAACTCTTTTTATATTTTAAGACACTTTCCATTACATAGCCCTTTTACTGACACTATTACATTTTATTGTTTCATATCCTTCCCTGCTTTCATTCTCAATAACATGTACATTTTCTGCAAATACTTCTGCTTCTTCATTTTCCATTTCTACCTTCTTTTCCTGTTTCACATACATTTCCACCTGTTTTTTCCCAAAAATAAGCCAGCTATTCCAGTTTTGCTTTATTTTTATTTCTTTTGGCAGAAACAATGCCAGTGTTTATTAACCTTAGAAAATAGAGAGTCATATACTGTAAGGGTCATAGTTAGGATTACACAGTACATTATATTATAAACAAGCATAGTATATCTTATTAAATATTTAACTAATGTGATATTGAAAGATTACAAAACAATTTGTACACAGTTCTCCTTAAACCCTATCTGAATTGAACACTACCAGGCACAATTAACCAGGCTAATAAATATAAATATACAATGAAAAAAATAAAATAAAACCAAACAAATGAACAAAATTGCTATTGCTATTGAATTAATGCCAAATGATTTTCATCACAGTTTTCAAATAACCGCCCTTTTCACATATAAAACATTTCACCACAGCACAGTCGGCTTTTATATGTCTTTTCAGTTCTACATCTGATCCCCTTAAAATAACCTCTAATGTGCAACAACTCATGGGATACACTTGTGTTGCATTGCTAGGCTTATAATGGCCCCATTGGTCATTAGCCTAGTACACACCTGTGAACACCTTTTACTTTTCTGGAAAAAAATAGGGCACCTGCACTTTTATTCTTAAAAGCAAAGTATTAATGTTTGGCAAATGTTTATTTCCTCTTTCTAACCCTGTCTATAGTGCTATTCATCTTCAAAGGCTACCAGTTGTCTTATACAGTTTTTCTTTAACCATAACCATATATCATGTTTTAAAACTGCTTCTGATACATATATTATTAAATATTTTGTCATGCAGCAGGGAAGCTATTTCAAAAATTTTCCAGTTGTCTTTATTTTTGTATTTTTCATACAATATACTGAATTTTTGAAATTAATCAGGCTTTCATTTCTGATTTCAAAACATATTTCCCCTTTTGTATGTATGTCTTTTGGCTTTTCCTGGTTAGGGGTCGCCACAGCGAAACTCCGGTCCGCTAATGATTGGCAGTTAGTTTTTATGGAGTAGAGCTGCCAGCCCGATGCCCAACCTTCAACTAAGGCATGCCCATTCAACGCATGTCTTTCGAACACCCACTTGACCACAGGGAGGACACACAGACTCCACAAAGAAGGCACGCCCAACCTAAGCTGAGAATTGAATGGGAGAACCTCTTGCTGTGAGGCAACAATGCTACTGCTGCACCACCGCAGAAGTATCCAAAACATATTTCCCCTTTTAAATACATAAAAGTGTGTGTGTGCATGCGCATGCACTCCCAGGTGTAAATCCCACTGACTCTTTCAACAGTCTTTCTCAAAAAAGAAAATGTTGACAATGAGCCTCTCTGAACAGTAGGTATCAAAACAGAAAATATAACAGACAGCCTGATACCTGATAATTCCCAATAATTCCTTAGGAAGAAAAGCCATCAATAGGTTAAAAAGCTACATACTCTATGGATCCTGATAGCATCCCATAAAGTCTTATTAAAATTATATCTGGGGAAATTTAATACCAGAATATGCAATGGAATTCTCAAGACGGATTATGTACATTGTGATTGGGGTAGATCTCATGTAGTACCAACTTTAAGAGAGGTAGCAAATTGGAGATGCCTAATTCTAGGCAAGTTAGCCTTTCCTCAGTTACAGGAAAATGCTTTGAATATTGCCTACATCAATATTTGATAACAGCATATAAATATGGACCAGAACTTGATAGTACACAGTAGAAATTTATGAAGGGGCACTCTACACTAACAAGTTTAGCAAAATTTTGCAATCTTGTGTTAGAAAATATAAAGTATGGAAAGCAATGCATGATAATACATCTAGATGCTAGCAAAGCTTTCAACACTCTTGCCACATAAAATCATTTCACCAATTAAGGATTGATCAGCATATTATCTGTTAGTAAACAATCTGGCTTAAGGCAAGAAAAAAAAAGGGCTGTGATTCAGGAAGCAAAATCACCTGGGAAAAGAATAACAAATGGTGTCCCAGAAGGAATAGTAGTAGGACTGACCATATTTATTTTAGTGTTTTCAGATTTTTCAAAATCATCAGATTAATAGCTAATTAAACATGCTGCTGACTGCTAAATTTGCATGGTCATCCCTAATAACAAGGATATAACTAAATGTAATAGTTATCTATCCAAAATAACTTCATGAGCAAGTGGAGTCAGTGTAAGCTTTGATATGAACAACAGTAAGGCAATGTTATATGGGAAAGTGCAAGATGTAAGTGTTACACTTACTAAACGCCAACTAGAAATAGTTGCAATATTAGAGATTTAAGTATACAATAAGATTCGGAATTAGTTTTAAGAATCTTGTTGCCCATTTCTTGATATTTGCAACATTATTGTTAAGAATCATGTTGCAAATATCAAGACAAGTGCATTGAGACAAATGGGACTAATATTTAAGGTTATAGCCACAAGAAAGACAGCTGTGTTATGTTCCCTTTATAACAGCACAGTTATACCAGTTCTACAGTATAATTGTGTATTCTGCCAGCCCACAATTGGAGATTGATGGTGACTGCAGTTTGTTCAAATAAAGTTAACAGGCTCAGAGGACCGAGGAATAATATTTACTCAGACAGATTTAAATAATGGACTTACTTGGTATGTACTATAAAATATTAAGGGAAAACTGCTTAGCTTGTAAATCAATAAATACATAATGCAAATTTAAGACATTATTTAGGATTAACACTAATTGGATAATATTCTGGCATTCATCCAAGGGAGCTAATTGCATACAAATAAGATAATGAAAGTGCAGTGTTATTCATCACCAATGATCCTCTCACTATGGAGCAGATTATCCTTGGAACCTCTTACATCATTATCACTGGACGTTTTTAAAATAAGTTTACATGAATATATGCCAGAGAAAAAGTTTATTCATGGTTTCAAAGACTATGTATTTTCTATGATTTGTGGATCAAAGTGAAGAAACACGAAACTATGAAACATTATTTAATTTAGCATTTATATTCTTTTTTCCACTGATATTTCTTACAACTTCTTAGGTATCTGTTTTTTTTTATTTCTAATGAATTACAGGGTATAAGGACTTCAACAAGAATATAATCTTCACTGTTCCAAGCTCCACTCTCAGTTTTATTCTATCCAGTTGTTACTGGTGTTTTGGCTGACCACCACTTTGATATACTGACTTTTTGCCTAACATTACTTGGATCACCGTTTCATGTGGTGCAGTTTGCATGCCTTCCCTGGAAATGTGGATTTTTACTGCCTGCCCTCAATTTATCCTAAATCACAAACACACGTCATAGGTAAACAGATGACTACTGCTGAGTCTGTAGGTGAGTATACAATTTGTGAATGTATATGTGTGTGAACATAAAGTGATGAGGCAACACCTTATCCAGGATTACTTCTGTCTTGAGCATACTGAGTACCAGCATAGCATTTGGCTTCCCTATGACCCTGGATTAGATTAAGTGGGTAATCCAAAAATTAAAGAATACCAATAGTGGTCTGAACTACTTAGCGAAATAAAAGTGTGATTGATGTTCCACAAATGAAGTATAAATAAACAAATTGGGGGCCTATGGTTATCAAACTGTATAGTAGATAATGCATGACAAAAAGGCAGTACAAATAAGTAGTAAGTTAAATAAAGAAATAAAAAATAATATGCCAGCTAAATCTTATCCAACTTTCAGTGGGGCATTGCTAGCCACTGTAGTGTTGGGGTTGTCTTCAAAGGGCTTAGTGTGAATTTTATGAATGATTCTGGATAATTCCCTTATATGTGACACATACTTGCAGCATTCTAGTGACTGTGGATGTAGTTATTATTTCCATGTGTCTCATCTGTTTTCCTACAGCTGTGGGTTATTCTTTGGCAAATAATCTATAGCAGTGGAATAGGGGCAGCCATGGTAGTGTAGGGGTTAGTGTTGTCACCTCACAGCAAGAAGTTCTCCAGTTTGATTCTCAGCTGGGGTGCCATCTGTGCATATCCTCGCTGCATTTGCTTAGGTTTCCTCTGGGTGCTCTGGTTTCCTCTTACATTCCAAAGATATGCAGTAGGTGGACTGGATATTCTAAATTGGCCAGAGGTGTGAGCGAGTAGTACAGATGAACTACCAAAACAGGGCTAGCCACCTGTGGTGTAAACCTTGGCTCAAGATGATTGTCACTGTTGAAGTGATACCCAAACCCCCATATGTAAAATGGGAAAAAGGGGTCGAGGCTGGATGGATGAATCTGTAGCAATGGAATGACAATGTTAACACAGTGTGTCTGGGCAAATGACCAAGCTATGGTATCAACACTGTAGAAAGTCTAGATAAACAAAACTTCTTTGTGAGCTGGATTCTTAAGCATACAACTGTAATCAAACAAGGGAACAGACTAAACAAACTAATGATAGCACAATATGCATTCTGGATATTATCTTAATAGGCACTGTTACCACACAAGCTGGTATATACCAACACCATTTTATGAAGCTGGAATAACACTCAAGATCTTGAAATCTGTCAGCAGTAAAAGTAAGTAAGTTTGATAGGTATCCATGAAGGTATAAAAAATGGTAGCTTCTGCACTTTCTTAGAGGAACAAGTTCCCAAAGAAGTGTATTACCCTTATTCACAGACAATCGCAGCAGAATGTGCCCAAATTTCCTTTGAGACCCCATAATCTACAAGGATTCCTACTAAGGCAGACTGTATTTCAACTATGTCAACTACTTAATTAGGCAGACAGAGCTTTTTCTGTAAGGGGCTATGGAAAGTTAGCCCTTTCCTCTTATTGGCTGTTAGGCTTGTTTATATCACAATTTTGCTTCCAAGACTGTTTTTGAAGAGATGGAGTTTTTACTTCTGTAAGATCTCTTCCTCAAGGATAAAATATCTACTGTTTTCAACTACCCTGCATATTTATACATCAAATATCAAGGCTGAATTTTGTATTCAAATGTCATGAAGCCACTTGATCTATTTTAAGGGAAAAATGGTTAATGGACAGGCTAGACAGCAAAACCCAATGACTGCCATAAAGCTACTGCAAGTCTCAGAGATGCCCATTGGTTACTTTCATGAAACAGTAAGAAAGAAGTACACAACAGTCTGTAGTCCATCATGTAGACTAAGTTACAGAGCCATTCACAGACCACCCACCCAAAAAAATATCTCTGTGATGGCAGAGATTCTTCTTAATAGACATGAACTGCTATTGCCTACGCACTTACCAGATGAGATGGAGATGGCCATCATCAGCAACAAGACCAGTTATGTATGGTCAGCCTCTAACGTATAGAAAAGTGCTTTAATCTCATGTATGCCAACATCCAGAGGGATTCAAATCATGACACCATCAAAAAAGGACAGAAGAATAGCAGGGTGACAAAGGGTCAACAACTGCCTATGTAAAGGAGTTTACTTTTCTATATCATTCATATATATATATATATATATATATATATATATATATATATATATATAGTTTATGTGACATTTTTTGTGTTTTTTTTTTTTGTTTTAACTGAGGAAATGTATGTAAGATGCTGATTAGGGCGAGGACCATTGTTCTCTCATACAGCTGCTACTGACTCTTTAAGACAATCAGAGGTTTTGGTTATATAATAGAAAAGCCACTAATTTCAAAATTCAGCTCTGTTCTCTTCAGCTATGCTGTTTATATACATATTTTCAAATGCTTTATGTAAATATAAGAGAGAATAATTTTCCTGCCAAGAAACAGCTGCTGAAATGCTGGTTCAAACTTTAGAAAGAAATAATATACATGTAGGAATGCAAAGTCAAATGCAGACATATCAGGGTGATGCAAGGATTTCAGAAGGATCTTTTTGCTTCTAAATGTAAGTGTTTTTACTAAAATGGGAGTTATTTTTCTGTAAGGGGCACTGGGAAAGAAATTCTGTGAGCAACAAGTAGTAGGTAATGGTGTAGTGGAGTACAGACATCCTTTGCCACTTCCTCTGGGGTGTTTGTATTGTGAAATGTATATTTATATAGCACAGAAAACCCACAGGATTGTATTAACTTTTCATATCCATTAAAGAGAAGCTTATACAAGATTCATCAGTATTAATCATTTGGGACTTCAGTACAATATTAAACTCATTTAAGAGAGAGCGAGATAGAGAACTTTATCTTAAGCTGAGAGGCATAAATAGCTAGGGAGCAGTGAATAAATAGGTTAAACTACTGGTGGACAAAGACTGAATGATCGAGCTTCAATTGTCTGAGGTTCAGCCCACTGATAATTGGTGTTCCTCCATAGGAGATCACTGTTGACGAGTTGAGCCAGAAGTGATTCCCATTTGAGAGGAAATTCCCATTTTTTTTTTGATTGGTGTAATGGTGGAGTTGGTATATATAAGTTTGGGGGGGTTTGGCCCCCCCATACTGAGGGGAGCAGAGGGGCTTGCCCTCCTGCAAAAGAAAATCTTAAAAAGTGTCTTTTGGCAATTTTTTTTGTCCAATCTGGTTCATGGGATTCCAAACGTCAGTGCATTCACTATCATCCAAATGAATACATGATACTGCAAGGGCCATGTGGAGAATTCTCCACCCTGTAGGAGATAAAGCTAGCTTTATTACTCCAAGGGGAAACAGTCTCATGGCAATGAATTACCTAAGATTTATCCAAGAAGTAGATATAATACTTGCCCTAATGACTGATCACTGAGCTGTCAAAGTTCAGATTCTTCCAGATGAAGTGGGTATAGTGGAGAACCCTTGGTATCTATACACATTAATTTTAAAACACACAGACCTAAACGCAGGGGGCAAGGTCATAATCTAAGCATAAGTCAAGCACAACCGATTAAGAAGTTTTCCCAGAACACTTGCAAGCTAAAATGTGCAGTTGAGTTAAGTCTCGGTAGCTGTACAGAAAAGGATCTATAGCTAACCTAGGTAGAAAAACAGCTAGCTAAGAATCATGCTGATTAGCAGGTTTAGAAATAAAAGCTGCTTGCCTAGATACAAGCAATTACATACTTACATTAAAATCATAAGGAAGCAGTAACCACAAATCCACTTAGAGAGTGAGAGTGGCTTTCATTGTTTGGGTTTTAGGTAATAGGCTAGGAAAGGTATTGTCTCTGCGTGCTAAGCAAAAACAAAAGGGTACTGAGAATCATTCCCTCCATCACACATGGCCTGTCTGCTACACCAAAATGAAGACCACATGAGATTAATAATGTTTTTATCCAGTGAACTCAGGCATTACAAGCTGAAGCAGAAGATAAAGGCAGAGGGGACTGCAAAGGAGATGACATGCAATAAAGAATACTCCCATGGGGAATGCACCAGGCCCTGCTGGGCTAAATGCTGACATATACAATCTAATAGAATATTAGGTGTTGCAAATGGTTTCAGTTTTACTAGGAAATTTCCAGAATGAACATACACACATACTCAAAGATGCATGCAGTTATGATCCTGCCTAAGCTGCGGTAACTCCACTGAGGGTTTTTAACTATTATATTATCTCCCTTATTAATGCAGACTTAAAACAATCTGCATTGTATCCTTGTAAAATTATTTTCAGACCATCCTAGTTTGTTGGATTATGCCTACACAAGCAGCATCTGAGCAGGACCATTCAAGCTTTGATCTCTTCTGCAACCTTAAACTGTATATAGAAGGACTTAGGAAAGCTCAGCAACCAGCTTTAGCTATTAAGTCAGGTTTTGAAAAGAATTTCAACTCCAGTTCTTGTCAGTACCAATGTGGATGATGATGCAGTAAATACTTCCCCTGTAACTATGCTGCAGGAAGGACACCTTCTATCTTCTGTTATTTCCTTGCTTTCTAGTGAGCACATTAACAGGCTCCTTAACACTTAAATCAAGTATATGTGTTATGATAGGGATTAACAATTCTTATGAGACCTGTGAGTATTATGTTTTATGATAACAGCAGTACTGTCGACTGTATAATCAAGACAGTAGATGACCCTGGAACAGATTACAATTGTTGGAATGTACAGACCACAGAAGTCAAGTGCTGATGACCTAGAAGTAAGTCATACATTTCTTTAAGGAAACACAGGAGGGAAAAATAATAGTAGCTGGGGACTTAAATTTATAGAAGCAGACCAGAATAATATAGATTCCACAACATTAGTAAAGAAATTATTTGTAATGTATGCTTGAGTACAGCAATTGTTGCAGATTGTAAACTAACCTACTTGGGAATAGTACAGGATATTGTTTGTGTTCCCAATGAAATGATTGGTGTTTCATGCCAAGTTTCACCACCATTGATATGCAGTGATCATGGGGTTATAAAGATTAAATTACTGCTAGATAATTCTGCCACGATGAAGGCTTAACCACTGCACATAGGATTAATAACAGACTGGAAGAAAATAAGTAACTGCGTAAAACTAACTGGAGTCATGCATGCAGTGGAGAGACTGCAGGAAGAATGTGCAAAGTTTTGAAAGGGGAATTGACAATGCAAAAAAAAAAGTTTAATATCACGATTTAGGCACACAAGGTCAGGAAGATATATTTCCATAAGAACAATTTACTTAATTAAGATGAGAGGTATAAAAGAAATAAAAGAAATGGAAATGAGGCTGAAATATAACTTTGAAAACTAAAATAAACAAAACTGGAAAGAATAATTAATGATAGCTTGAGCCAAGATCAAGAAAACAATATTGATCATAATAGGAAACCATTTTTTCAGATATATAAGATGTGGTAGCAGTAAAAATATACTAATTGACTGACAGTGTAATAAATATATTTACAAAATCCTAAACAATTTTTTGGCCCCAAGAGGTGATACATTTTGCTAGTAACATTCAAGTTAAGTTCAAATACTGAAGTTAAATTAAGCTATATTGTAAAAGAACTATGCAACCTCGACCTAAACAAAAGTACAAGGAGGAGACAGCATTAATAATAATGATCAGAGAACGCTTCAGCATGAACTTACATCACCATTGTATCTATTATTCAATAGGTCATTTAACTATGGTGAGACTCAGCAGGATTGGAGACATGCAGTTTTGCACCCTTCCTTAAGGGAAAGGGGAATAGAATGAACACAGAGTCATGTAGACCCACAAACTTACCTTCTTGTTATAAAAAGACAATGGCTTTTTTGTTATGGAAAACAATGGAAAAAGTTATTTTTGATATAGTATTATCAGAACTGTAAAGGCTGGGGCATGAAATCATATATCAACATGCATATGTTGAACATACATCTCTTAACTATCTGTAATATGATGTTCAATAATATAATAACATATACAAATGAGAAAGTGCATTGTGTTATTTATATAGACTTATCTTCAGCCTTTGATAGGATCATATTCAACACTGATCAATAAGTTAGAAGAACTAGTTATTAATGTAATCTTGATAAGATGGATAGTTGCATGGCTTACAAATAGGACATGGCAAGAATCATACAGAAACTGGACAGGTGAAATTCCAGGTTACAGTCATGGAGTCCTACAGGGCTTTGTCCTAGGCCCTTACTTGTTTAGGTTTTATCTTTCAGATCTTTCATTTTCATCTGAAGGGTTCTATAGTCTGCATCCAAATAACTTAAAATGTGTAGGATGACTACAACAGTTAAAGACAGGGCATGTCTGCAAAAAAATACTTCACTAAACTGATCAGTCGGGCACAGGAGAATACCAAAGTACATCCAAGATTTATAAAGTCTGGGAAATCACAAATGAAGTCACTGTAAGTTACAGCAAACCCAATCTCTCATATTGAATAATAATACTGAAACATTATACGAAAACTAGCATGAGTAAATTGGAAACAGTGTAGTGGAGATATACCAAAATACTTCCATGGATGTGAAAGTTTAAGTTGATATGAAACATTAAAATATCTGAACTTGTACAGTATTTCATATAGATATTAAAGAAGAGACTCTATTCAAATATATGGGGCATTTAGACACAACCACCTCTGGAAATGTATGGGTTTATTCTTGAGTAGTGCAGAATCATCAGACAACCTGTGAAGATTACATAGGAACAAGAGATGTACTAATTGTTTCTCTGAGATAGTAGCTGATGCACGGAAGAGACTACTAAATTATATTAAAGCAAGTTTAGATATTTTTAAAACCACCTTTTGTGGGAATGATTGTTTTGCTAGGCTACAATGGCATTTTTTCCTCTTGCTGATACAAATATTCCAGGCACAGGCATTACTGGCCATTCCTGAAATATTTGTATATATGTATATATATGTACATTTGTTTGCTAGTGGGACTAGAATCCTGCTTGTATTGATGTCATTCGTCCTTTATGTAAATATAATGTTTTAGGGAAGTTGAGTTTCAAGCGTTATATTTCTTGTTATATTCATTCCTGAGTACTTCTATTACATTTTCTTGGGAGATTAATTGTTCTTGTTCTTTTTATGGTTTGGTATCATGTTATCTATCAATGTTGTTGTCTTTCGGCTTTTCCCGGTTAAGGGTCGCCACAGCGGAACTCCGGTCTACTAATGATTGGCAGTAGATTTTCACAAATGCCGAGGTGCCAGCTCGACGTTCAACCTTCAACGAAGGCACGCCCATTTACGCATGTCTTTCGAATGCCCACTCAACCATGGGGCGGACATGCAGACTCCACACAGAAGGCACTCTCCGCACTCCAGCCGAGAATTGAACGGGAGAACCTCTTGCTGTGAGGCAACAATGCTACCACTGCGGAAGTCATCATGTTATCATGTTATCTATCAATAAAGTTTATGAAAAAAAATCTCACTCCCGATCAAAGCCATTAGAGGCACCCTAAAATATTTTGGAGATTTGCTCAACATTTATTTGCAAAATTGTCTCCAAGGATTCTAATAAATTTCCAAGAAAACAAGGTAATAAATGATGAAGGAGAATAAAGATTAATGAAACTGTGTAACGTGGTTCCAGAAAAAAATGCTAATAGCACGGTATAACCATCTGTCTGGTTATGCAGTAAAGGCAATACATTATTTTCTCTCAGCTTAAATAGAAGTGCAACAGGTCAAGAAAAATAATAATTCTTTAAGATGAACTTGATAGTAGTAGTTAGTAAGTACATGCTGCTAACAAAACTTAAAAAGACAATACATCACATTTACACAAATATCAGAATACAAAAGTCAGTGCAATCAAAGACAAGTACACCAAAAGACAAAACAACAAAAAGCAGAATATCAAAACCAAAAGATCAGAAATTAAAACACCAATCTTATCGAAAAGAATTAAAATCACACATCAATATATGAAACAAGGAGGATTCCTAGCTTGGGGTTGGAGTGCCTATAGAAAAAGTAATATTTTAAAGACTAGAATCCCCTCAATACAGCCAAACCTTTTCTCTTGTTATGACTGAATAATTTTTCCAGCATTGCTCCATTTTCAGCTAATATAGCATACAGGGTGCTCCTCTCCTTGAATGCCTTGGGATAACACTGCTCCAGAACCTACCTCAGATGCACATCTGTGCAGGGGAAATTCTGTAGTAAAACCAGGAGTCACTGATACCGGTTCAGAACATGACATTCTTCTAGCTCATTAAATGCTCTGTCTATCTTAAAGGACTATTGCACCTTGACAAGACCTTTTCTTTTTGTAAGATCTGCCAAATGGATGACTACAGGTGCAAAATTAGGTACAAATTTTCTGGAATGCCCAGGCATTTCCAAAACGAAAAGCCTTCACTTTATTTTAGTTGAGGATATTGGCTTATCCATTATGACCTATATTTTTTCTAATTACATTTTTTTCAACCCTGTTCTTCCTCCATACCCATAGGTTTATAGGTATTTAGTAGACATGCCATCCAGGAGATGATTGAAGGTCTTAGTTCAACTTATCAATTGCCCTAGCTAGATCACTGCCTGGTTAAATGATAAAATCAGAGTTATACAGTAGGCAAATAAAGGGTGATGGACTCAGACAATGGAGTACAGGACAAAGCTCATTGACAGCATGTAGCCTTCATTTCATGGGTTCAGTACATTAGTTTGATCTATGTGTTCTATCTTTCTCTCTCCTGGTTGACAAAACTTGCAGTTTAATAAGTGTAATATGTTAGATTTGCTCTGTCATTCTCTTTCCTAACTGTCTAACCTTGTGGTTCACTGAATTTACTGTTTCAACACCCTCCAATGGCCCTTGCCACATAGTCAGAAATGTGCTCTTGGTTGATGGTACCAATACCTGATCTTTTGGGTTAGACTCCCTAATTCAGATTGTTATTATAAACTCACTATTGTAACTCTTGGTCTTTCTACATGTGATCCTTTACTATTAGCATAACCAACTTTAGTCTATCCTGAAAACTTACCTATTGTTTTATCACAGTTTTAAACTGAAGCAAAACAGTGACAGATACCCATTACCTAGAGCATGTTTTCCATATTTCACATTCCAATCAGTCCTCTGGGACATCTGCCATACAAAGGTTCACATAGGGAAAACCAGGTGAAACCCGTGCACCTTCTGTTAAGAAATAAGTAGGGTAACTATAGGTCCTGCCTTCCTGTGGTCCATACCTTTTTTTAGTATAGACTTCAATATTTTATTGAACAACTTTTGTAATACATTAGTCTATGAACGTTAGTCTGACATCTTCAACTTTCTGAGTGTCATAACTGATCCATCACCACTGACATAAATGAAATTTGTTAGTCAACTGTTTAGATATACCACATATGAAGAATAACAATACCAGCTCCCTGGCAACAGCCTTAGCATTAATTTTGGGTAAAGGCAATGCTTCTTTAATGTTTTTGGAACAGTCCATTATTATACTAATACGTACTGTCACTGATTGCTAGATTTTGCAAGCAACCTCAAAATGTAGATAGCACTGTGTTCAAATGACACCTCTATAACAGGCATTGGAAAAATTTGTTTTTTACATCCAGGAAGTGCTATAGTTTTCTGGCATTCTGTAAAAGAAACACAGACATGTTTTTATCACATTCATTATGCATGGCCAATAAACTCTGTCTAGTACTCATGTCTTTAGTTTTGTCCACCCTCAGGTCATCTCCTAATATGTGGCTATGGTCTGTTCTCATTACACATGTCTTGTCAGGGTCTGGAACAGACACCTGATATAGAATATCTTCACTATCTTAGCTTACTGTATATGAGGTCATTTTTTAACACAAAGTAGGGGTAAGAAATAAAAGGAACATCTTTTTTAAGCATCTATATTACAAGACCAAAGAAACCATTCTTTCGAATGCGTCTTGGTCGAACATAAAAGGCTGAAAATGCAAAATACCGAAGCGGCTGTTAAGCGAATTCTTTCCCTGGGAAAGTATTTGCTTGGCCGTTTCGGTAATTTCACACTTTTGGCACTGTAGTATGGTCACAGAGTTGGTATATTTAAGTAGGGGGGTGTGGGGGGGGGGCTCCCAGTTAACGTAATGCTTGAAATTGTTTTTTTTTTTATTTGGAACAGAGATTTTTTTCCCTTGGAAAAAAAATCGCTGTTCCGACACTTCAACATTGTAAGCTTTCGCTTACATAGGTTTGATTAATCACCGTTCAGTTTTTTAAGCATTCGGTGATCTAATATAGACCCTTTTTTAATATCACACCTACACACTAGATTGAAATTATCCTTGTCTACTTAAGGTATCATTGGAAGTGGGATGTTTTGAAGTTTATGTGGCTTACCTTGAAGTCCACCAACATTTGTTTGTCCCGGTCCCCTTTAATAATACACAATGATACCAAATATTTGATGACCTTTATTAATTTTACACATAACTATATTACATTATTTCAAATTTTAATTCTAACAGGAATGCCCTTGTAACCACAACATGAAAATCCTTATAACATATATCAGGACAGTGTACCCGCTGCTCACCCTGTCTGAATAAGCAGCATCCATACCGCCACTCACTTATTCTTTTTAATCAAGCAGGATTCTACAGCTCACTTTCATCCCCAAAATGCACTGCATCAACACTGAACATCAAAAGGCGAAACAGAAGAGGGTCAAGATTGCCCCTCTTCTCCATCCAATACCTACCACATAACCATAACAAAAAAAAAATGGGAGGGAGGGCAAGTTGCAAATTCAGACCAAAATGTGATTACCTTTCCAATTACAGTCCTATAAAAAACCTAATTCCAACCCTTCATCTACCTCACTTCTTCTAAACTCCCTTAACAAATTAACCCATCCCTTCCCAAAGTCTGTCCAAACCTATTTCTTTTCCTTAATCTTAACCCACTTCCCCAACAAATCTCCCACCCCTACCGCATTTAACTCACTCTATTCCTCACTAAAGATGTCCCTGGATAAATTGGTTTGTTCCCACACCTCATTTAACATTCTTCAGCAGCTTGAGTTTAGATGGAAGGTACAGCTTCCTCCTCCCCAAAACACTGAGATTCTTCATCTAAAAAGGGTAGTTCTAAACAAAACTATCCATCAATTCAATGGTGCTTCAGCGTATCTGCTATTTGTGCAAGCCTCGAGTGCTTTCTTTTCTTTTAGCGTGTTCTCCCTCTTAGTGTGAGTGAAGACCACACTTTCACTTTCTTTAATTTTCTATATTGCCCTCCCTCTGCAAAGGATATCGCAGAATATTTATCTTCAGTTTTATCTTTTTCCCTAGGTACAGATACCCATTGCCTAGAGTATACCTTTACTTGAGTTTTACCCTTTACACTAACAAAAAAGGAGCTAGAAGTCTGCAGTTTCTTATTCATTCAGTGTATGGATTTACTACCCTATCTTCTTCTGAGGGTCCTCATTTGGTACCCTACCCTTTCTGTTCTTATCGTTTCTATTTCACACAAGCTTCTGCTCAAATTTCTGTCTTAAATCAATTTTACTCACTTTTCTTTCAGTTCACCTTCATTTCTTATACTGACATCTCTTACAATATTTGGTTTATGTTCTTCTGTGACAGGAGCAGGTCTTCAGTAACATAAATGATCTTTTTTACTGTCTAATTACAATCCAGTTCTACCCTCTTTTCTAGCTTCTATGCTAACTGATTTTGATTTTTGACCTCTATGTGAATGTCACTGTATTTCTCTCCACATGCCATTTTTATTTAGGATGGGTATATCACTCCATTGTTCTACTCTTTTTTATTAAACATGTCAGCCTACAATGTAGTGTCCATGGATTTTCCTACTTCCATATTTTCCAAAATGTTATAATATGGGGGTAATCTTTTTCTAACATGGCACCATTAGCCAAGTTCAAGTCAGGTTATGCTACCACTGGATTAAACGTTTTCTTCTGGGACTGTTTGAATTTCTACATGTCGAAGAGGATATTTCTTTCCATCACCATGAATGCAAATACTTCCACTTTTTTTACTTGATACTAATATTAATGGTTATACGCTGAGGGACTTCTGACAATAGCAATCATGCTGTCAAAGTCTATCAGGGTTTGAAAAACTTTCCCATCTAGAAATCCAGTACTTTTGCCTAGGTTGGTGATAAAACAATGATATACTGCTGATTCACCTATGTACTTGCAATTCAGTTTTCACATTTCTGCTACTAGCATTCTCTTCAGTTTTAGTAGAACAGAACCTAATGAGATCTTCTCATATCTGAAAAACATTGGCCCATTAACTACTTCTTTTTGTTTCACTGTAGATGCTATACATTCTACTGCAACTTTAGAGCCAGAAGCAAACAATTTAGTTTTATACACTTGAGTCATTAACTGGTAAAAGTTCTACTAAAGTTACATGTGTGTCAAAGGTCTTAGGATTGCATTGCAGCACCCTTTTTTTATATTATTAGACAAAGTCCCACTATGTCTGTCTACAACTAGAATTTCTATCATTTTCACTTTACTGTTGTCATGTTCTAACCATTGCTTTCAAATGTATTTCAAATATGTTTTAAGTCATTTCAAATATGTTTTAAGTCAAATATCTGGGCTCTTACAGGTTGTCAGCATTAAAAGTTCAGGTATAAAACTTTACAGCTTTCACTTCTAAGATTATCCTAGTCCAGCTAATGTTAAGTCTCTACCTTAGACTCCAGAAGTGTTTTCTGAAGTTCCTCTGTGGTTGGGGTGTTTCCAGGAAGCCCACCAAGAAGAGTAGCAAAAACAAAAGCCTTGTTAGTGTGTACACAAGAAAAAGCAGCAAAATGTCACAGGAAACAACAGCCTTTTCACAGGGAACTATTAGCCCAAACAAATTATGAACTTGGCAGCAGGCACATTGCAAGAAATGTTAAACTGACAGATGCCTGGCTAAACTGTCCATGCACACAAAGTGTAAGACAGCGAATACATGCCCACAAAATATAAGTTTATTACTCCAGAAAGACATTTAAATGATTTAAGGCTGCTAATTTGTTTTAGAGGGAGAGGAATAGAGTTCCAAGCTTTGGTGACATAAATGGAGTATAGTAAGTTGCCTGCAGTGTTGCCTGATTTACTTATTAACCGTAGTAATTTATCAGAGGAATGAAGGGTACAGGAGGAGGAGTAGTCCTGAATTCTACTATCCTGAAAGACATCCTTGACTGATTATGAGTGGTGATTATTTGAGAAAAGGTCAATTAAAACTGGCAATTCTGTCCATTTTCTTTGTTTCAGTGTGAGGCAGTGGTACATACAGTATGACATGTTAGCAGCAACTTTGGCTGCTTTGATGTAACATTTTTCTAACATACTTAATAGAATGTTTGGAGGTTAACCAATATTGGAGCAGCATATAGGGTGGTGCGTAGGAGAAAAGTTGTTGCAGTGGTTTTCCTGGCATGATCTGACAAGTAAAGTTTGATATGGTAGGGGAAACCTAGCTTTCTGTGAGTTACAATTGTTAATTCATTTATATGGCGATAAAATTTCATATAGTTATTTATGGTGAGAACTTGCTATGATTAATAACCTTTTTATTATTTATCCTTTTGTTGGCCAGGATAGTACCTCTAGGTTAGTAGGCTCTTTATACGGGAAACCCAAGGTAATATTTATACTACAAGGTGAAATTTGCCTAGGATATCGATGGAATGCCTCCTATTCTTTGTAGCTGCTAGATGGTGCTACAGGGCTCCTACAGCAGCAAGGAAAATGCCTAAAGAAAGCAGCATCAGCATAGATAAGGAGAGAAACTATATGGAGAGTTTGGAGGTGGAAAGAGAATTGGAAAAAAAAATATTTAAAATGGAGTTATGGAATGTAATAAAAAAGATATTCCTGTGTGGTGAATGTTACAAATAAGCAGTGCTTAGTTGTTTCCATGGAGAAGGAAGTAAGCTAGTCTGTTGAAATGGTACAGATAACACAACTAGTGTCACGAGTTCCATTAAAAATAATTGAGCACGATGATCCAGGTGACAGTTCTGCTGTTTCATGGCATGAGATGGCAGGTAGCTTTTTTAGAAGTGCTGAGAATGGTGATGTGGCAGCAGAGAATGCAATAACTAAAACTTGTACAGCAGTGGCACCATACAAAAAAAGGAGTGCAGCAACAAACTGTAAGTAAAACTACATTTAAGAAGAACAGAAGACTACCTGTGAAAATAAGAAAACAAATGACACAGTAATAGACAGATATTATGTTTGAGACAATTTGGTAACTGTTCTTGGTTTTAAAACTCAAGAAATAGTGTCTTTTATATATGCTGGGACAGAGACTTTTTGTGACTTAACATTTGAAACTGATGAAGACATTTCTGGAACTGTGTAATTTGTGTCTTTTGGCTTTTCCCGGTTAGGGGTCACCACAGCGGAACTCTGGCCCACTAATGATTAGTAGCTGATTTTTACATGCGGAGTTACCAGCCCTGATGCACAACCTTCAACGAAGGTACGCCCATTCACGCATGTCTCCACGCAGAAGACACTCTAGCTGAAAATCGAACCGGACAGCATCTTACAGTGAGGTGACAATGCTACTGCAGCACCACCAAGGATATTTATCAGTGGAAAAATTATTTGTTTTCTGGTAGTAACTCAAATGATAAAAAGAATGTTACTTTGCTGTTTAGAACTGAAGAACTAGAAGAAGCAATGTTAAAAAAAAAATTCATGAAGGGTCTGTATGAAACTGTAGATAGTGTTGAGAAACTTATGAAATGGAGGGAGGAGGTTTTAATCTGTTTTGAAATGTGAAATAAAAAACATGGTGAAACATTTACCAAGTGTTGTTTTTGTGGCTGGTCATAAATGGGTATTAAGATACGCTGGCCAGCCTAAACCTTGTTTCTTTTGTGGGGACTTTTCTCATTTAAGTAATAATTGTGTCAATGTGCAGTGTAACCAGTGTGGGGAAAAAAGACTTACAGCAAGAGGGTTTGTGCCTGAATGCAGATTGTGTAAAAACAAGGGGCACTTTTGGATGGATTGTCAAAAGCAAACAGTAAATTATGAAAAAGAAGGGGAAAGAGAAGAAAACATACATAAGAAAAGACAACAAGAGGTTGGGGGACCTGGTGAACTAGGTGAAAAAAAATCTGCAAATGATGAAAGAAATATGAAGGGGAAAATGAGGAGACAGAGTGTATATAAGAAGAGAGGTCAGGAGAAGGAACTGATAATATATTTTTTTTAATTTTAGCCAGTGAAGATCTGATTCTGAGGATCAAGGATTATTTGTACATATAAAAATATTCAATTGGGAAAAGAACAAAAATAAAATTAAAAAAATAGTTCCCCATTACTTAAAAAAAAAGGAAAAGCAACAACTTTAGAGTACTTTCAGTAAATGTGAACAGTATTATTAACACTGTAAGAGGGATGGTGACAATAGAATGGCATGCTAAATGTGATTTGTATGTTATTCTGTTAAATGAATCCTGACAAGTGAAGCAAGACTGCAAACAGAAAAATTGTGGGGGAAATACAATATGGAAGTTAGAAGTGGATGTTGTTCTGGAGTGGCTGTTGTGAAGAAAAAAAAAAACAAATGTAAAAATACTGGATGTAATATTGGTAAGGATGGGAAGGTTAACCTTTGTGGATGTGATGTGGAGAGAAAATGTTACAAAATTATAGCATTATATGCACATATAAATATCAAGGAAAGAGATAATCTGTTTTATCAAATATTAGACTTTGTGGTAGTTAACATACAAATTATAATTGCAGGGAACTGTAATTTAAGGGAAAGATGTAAAAAATACAGGAAGTGCTCAAATGTGGTAAATTAACTGTGTGGAACAAAAGTCAAAGAATTTATAAAAGGGGGGCACTTGGATGGGAAACTGAATACTTTGTATTATCGGAAGGTTTGGTTTAGCAGATGGTGATACAGATGTGATGGGTTTTTAAGACCATTTAGCAATATAGATAGAATACAATAGATGAACACTGTGGGACTCACCACGAACAAGTATGAAGTTCATTCAATAATCAGCAGACATAATTTCCAACCAAAACGATTTATTGAGAATGTAATACAGGAGTGCAGGATGGATTGGCAAAGAGAGGATTTTGCAAATGTAGTGAAAGATTGATTGAAGGAAGGGTTTGTTTATGAAGAGTTATGTAGTGGGGTATTAAAATTTGTACAGAAGAAAGATGATCAAAATGAAATAAAAAATGAAGACCTATCACACTAAATAACACAGGCTGAGAGAATAATTCAGAGGAGAATGGGAAGAAGGATGATATTATGGAAGAAAGTATATATGGTATAAAAGGAAAGAGATGTCAAGAATTGTTACTAGTTATGAAACAAATCGTGGATGTTATAAGTAAAAGGGAGGATGAGAAGCTTATAGTAGGTGATATTAGCAAGGAATGTGATACTGTAAGAGATGGTGCTATGTGATATGTTATGGAGAAGTGTGGAATAGGTAACAGAATTAGGAGGATGTTTTTGTTAGTATGAGATTGTTAGTGGGTGGCTAAGTAAAGAAATATGCATGAAGTGAGGTATAAGACTAGGATGTTCCATGAGTTGAATATGAGTTGAATATTGTTTGCATTGGTAATGAATGTGATAGTGAGTGAAACAGCTTATAAAAGAGAAGGATGCTAGCTATGTAATACAAAAGGCGGTGGTGATTCCAGTAGTTTTGATATAAGCATGCAATACAATTATAGTGCTAAGAACAAAATATGGATGAAGGAAATGCTGCTTTGTCTGAATGGATGTTTAAAGGAAATGGGAATGACCTTGAATAAATGTAAAAGTAAGGGTTTGGTTGATGTGGTGAAATTGGAAGTGTCTTTGCTACAGACAAAATGTGGGAAAAGGAATGTAGTTATAATGCAGTGGGAGGGTTTGATAAAAGAAATGAAAGAATATGTCTTCTGCAGAGGACATATAGATTAGGATTTGGAGAAAAGGTTTTTCTGGTGAATTCTGTATTAATGGGAGAAATAGCATACATGTCAAATCTTTATATGAGCCCACAAAAAATATGAAAAGCAAATTGTACAACTGGTGTTTTATTTCATATGGGATTCAAGATTAAACCAAGTGAAAAGAGGAGTGCTGTATATGAGTGAAGAGGAAAGGGGATTGGGATTAATAAATCCAGTTGTTTATTCCATTTATTTACGCATGTATAGTATATTAAAAAGGGTAAATGAAGAGAATGAGCAATTAATAGTGAGAATGTTTAAAAGCAAGTACAAAAAAGTTCTGGGATATTATGAGAATAAGAAAAAGAGGAAAAAGGATATTGAAACCTGCAAATTAAAAATTATCAAAAAAACTACTAACACAGAAAATAAAAATTAATGATACAGAGAAATATAGAAAGGTGTAATATAATAATGTGATGAAACAATATTGCTTTGTAAATCTATAGGAAAAATTTACAAGAAGTGATTAAAGCTATTAAAGTCAGGAAAACATGGTGTACCAAGATAATATATTATTAGGATTTCCTGTATAGACTGGTAATAAATTAATTACCAGTAAAGTGAATATGTCATATAAAAGGAAAATTGAAAGAGCATGTGTATTTTGTGGGGAGAAAGAGATAACAGAGCATGTTTTTTTTAAATATAAGAGTGGTAAAACTCTGGAAAAAATTTTGTGACGACATATTTTGAAAATATTAATGACATAAACAATATAGACATGAATATTATTATGTATAGATATAAAAAAACAAGATAAATGTTTAAGAAGTATAGATAAGAATTAATTTTATGAAATATGGGTTATTTTTGAAAGACAGAATGAATAAAATTTTGTTTAATGGAAAATGGATTTTGGCATATGTATTGCAAAAAAATTAAATTGTGGTTGGAGAAGAATAACAGTGAGGATGTTATAAGAAAAATGATAAATAGTAATAAAACATAAATGTGTATATATGTGTCTGTAGCCCTGTAAATAAGTACATTTTGTAAATATATAATGTATGTGTATTTTAATGTTGTGTAAATAAAAAAAGGACCCCTACTTTTTTCAATAGGTGCCGTTAGGTCTTTTACATCTAGCTGAGCTACCACTAACAGATGGGGCCTTGGTTTAACATCTCATCCAAAGAATTGCATACTCAGTAGTGCAGCACACCCTTTTTGCAGCACTGCAGTGTCAGCAATCCTCCCTCCACTAATGTAGATTTCAGGAGTTTGCTTTCAGTATTGTTTAGTGGTAACTAGTACTGACTCAGTTTTTATTGGATTTAGAAAAAGTTGTGCATTGGATAGTCAAGATTCAATGGAAAACCGGTAGTCCTGACTTAACTCTTGTAGCTTTTGGCAGTGCGTACTGAATTACTGCTGCCTGTTTTCTAGCTGTATGTAGGTCATTGATGAAAATATTAAACAGCAAAAGGCCAAGAATAGACTCCTGAGATACACCTGTGCAGACTGGGAAAATGGAGAAATGTGAGTTTCCCATTTTACAGCCAGTATACTCTCATTGATGTACCTGCAGAAGTAAGACAGTGATGACTTCGTACTAAAGAAGAAAGTTGTTGTAGCAGTTTTTGGTGGGAGATCATGTAAAATGCTTTTGGCAAGTCAATGAATAATACCTACACTTGGTTTCCTTCATTTCAATTATGATTAACAGTGGAGCTGAAACATAGGAGAGCAGTGGTAGTGCTATGGTGTTAGCAGAAGCTCTGTTGAGTGAGGGTCGAAGCTCTGTTGAGTGAGGGTCAGTAAATTGTTTCTGATGACATAATTTAGAAGTTTAGAGTTGCGACTACATGCTTTTCTCTAGCACATTGGTTAGACATGATATGATAGCTATGGGTCTGGTACTGGAGTTACTGGAAGAGAGGGCACCTTTATGCAGTGGTAGGATGTATGATTTCTTCCAGATAGTGGGAACATAATTTTCAATAACTGAACATTTTAAGAATTGAGATGGGTTGAACCAGATCATCTCCTGCCAATCTGATGTATTCATAAGGTAGTGAATCTAGGGAAAAAGTAGTTGTTTTTAGTTTGAGAAAAGCTTTCATATAGAGGATGTGGGAAATGACTTAAAGGTGAAAGTAGTTGGAGTGACAGATGGATTTAGAGGTGAAGGAGGTTGAGTTTTGTAGGAGACAGGGAGGTGTCAGTTTCCATACATTGGTAGTTAAATTGCAAATCAATACTAGCAGTGTTATTTATGGATGGGTGTGAAGGAGTGATATGCCCAGGCAGAATTCATTTGTTGATGGAAGATCAGAATAGCTTAGTCCTGGATTGGTTAGGACACTGGAAGTTTGGAGAGTAGTTTTTTTTTAATCTGATTTGAATTTCTCAGGTGTTAGCAGTACCAAAGGTGAGTTTCTTTTTTTTTTTTCAGATTTTCTAAAAATATTTCTTTGTTTCATTACATGTTAGTTTTTCTTTTTAGTCAGGGTGCTGGATTAGATTTAACCCTTTTTGTCCATAATGGGGCATAGGTGTTTAACATGTTTATGACTAATTTATTAAAGGTGTTACATCAATATCAACATCTAAATGGGGTGCTGTAGGATGCTCCAGTTGATATACTGTAGGTTGGCAATAAAAGCATCCTTTTAAATGGACTTAGGATTAAGCACCTGGCAATATTGGTGCTGTTTGACAGAGTACTTAAACTGCCTTATAATGTATGTGGGGAGGTGGTCACTAAAAGAATTAAGGAGGGAGCCAGAGGAGACAATTTTATCTGGTGCATCTGAAAGCTTCTGGTCTTTGGTTCTGATTTTTGTATATCTAGCTAGGAAAGACACACACACTTGCACACATATAGACACACACACACACAACATATGAGCCGAGTGGTTTAGATTTTGTTTATTGTTTTACTGTAATAACAGTTAAATCCCAGATCATGCTGTGAAGACATACTATAAGTGCATTATTGTAACGGATCTGCCTGCTTCATGTTGTAAAACACTGCTTTTAAAATATACTGGCATCAATGTACTAGACATATAAATCGAGACAAAGATATGTCATTATAAGAACTGTTTTAAAACCAACAACTACTATACATGAACAGCTGCATTCCTCATTGATTCTAAATGCCATGAAGTGTTAAGATTGACATGAATGTGAGATAGCTATCGTAATGAAACATAAAGTTGATTATAAAAACCTATATTAAATACATATGCAGCATAGTCTGCACTGTGTACTAATAGTCTCAACAAGTGTAAAAGCAAAATGTGTATAAATGTATTTTTTTGTATCATTAGGTCTCCCATTCTAGCCACAAGACTTTATAAAACTCATCGTGCCTGCTTAAGTGAAAAGAATAAAAATAAATAAGCTACCTGTCAAGTGGAAAAATCATTTACAAAAAGGAATGAAGATTCCCAAACAGTTGCACTAATTAGTAGCAACACTATAATTACAGTACAAGATACATAAAATAAAATTGAAGATACTTTTCTTGGAGCTTAAGATTTTCTAATTATCAAAAAGGTGTTGGCAAACAAACAGAATGGCTCCAAAATTGCTCTGCCTAGTAGCATAACTGGAACTTCCAGCCTGATGAACATAGGAAAACATATTCCACCCAACACTGTTAAATCAACAAAATTTCCCTTATGTGTAAAAATGCATGTGGACACTAGATTAAATGGTGGTGAAATTAATCCCATCACCATACGTATAATTAAATACAACAGATCATTGTTGGTCATCAGTCAGTGGTTTTCTGACATGACATTACATAAAAATTATTTTAACTAACACTTCTTTCTGCTAACTGATCTTTTCTTGCTGTTATTCTGTTTGAATAAAATAATTATGTACCTAGTATATTCAATTGCTGTGGCTGGCTGCTGTTTTACACATTATATTAATTTATCTTCCATTTCCTGTAATAGGGTCTGTAAAATGTTCCCCCACATTTATGTCTTCTAAGCACCAAGTTCATTCTTGCCATGTAGGTAGTACAACATGCTTCTCTGGCCAGCAGTCAGTTGTAAACATTCATTACAGTGACAGGTGTTATATAGTTCAGGCTATTACAGTTTGCATTGCTTTTACATTTTCCTACATAAACCTCGTCTCCCAAGTGTTAACTGCACAACAGGTATTCATGGTACACATTCTGCTGTTTATGCAATGTATGCTTTTCATCTTCTCCCAACAGTTTCATTGGTGTAGTAGTACCACATGTTGTGTCACTACTGTGTGCCACCTAACTGGACACAGAATCCCCTGTGCTATTGCCCCAGAGTGCTGTTTGAATGGTTGGTATATTAGAACCCTCCTCAGAGCCCATTCATTTCAGTCTGTACTGCACTGAGCACCTACAGATAGCATGTAGCTTTGTTTATGAGTAACTCATCTCTGGTACTGTGGATGAGAGATGCCCTCAGTACTGTATGTGGTATATACTACATTCAATATATACTACAGAGGGCAGTAATGAGTTTACTGACCCATCATTTGACTTATTTTTAACAGTTCATCCATGCTGTCATAAGACTTTCAAGATCTAGTTTTAACCCAGCATCAGAACTATCCTTGTGGATAGTTAGCTGGAGAAAACCTTAGGACTGCTGCCATTTGACTACAAGCAAACCATCTGTAACTAAAATAATCAGTTGGGCAATTCATCAAAAGCAGTTATTCGATTCATTTAATTGTAGATTCAAAGGCGATCTTTTTGGACATGTAAATCCCCCACATTCCATTAGAGTGGACTGAATCCTTGAAATTATCATACTCAGCTCCAGAGTCACTGCATCCCACACTGGGGAAAAGGACACTTACCCCTTAACAATGCACACTAACTGTCCACTAAACTTCTATTACAGAACTGAAAATTGCATTTGGCAAGATTTTAAAAATGCCTATCACCACTGTCACTTACATTACACAAACGTAATCTGCATTTGTGTACATGAGTATTATTTTAAGGTACCAGATACTAAACATTGCTTCTAATTTTAATAACATATGTAAAAGTGCATTTTTTGTAGAATTTAACCTGCACAGTAATTCTACATTATCTTGCCTTTCTCTACTTTTCTCCTCAATGCACACACGCTTTCAAACATTTCTTCACATGACAACATGCTTAGCCATATTTTGCACCGAAAGAACTGCAGCTGTTCTGAAACAACTTTGAATAATGTAAACATTTAAATGTCAACATAGATAACACTGACACAACAAAAGTGAAAAGAAAAAACAAAACAAAAAAAAAGTTAACACATCATTGCACATGCTCTGAGGCACACTGTCAGAGCATGCAACAAAGAAACAGTATTTTTGGCAGGGAGAATTCCCTCCTACACCTTCCCTACACATCTTGTTAATTATGAAGAAAAACACTGCAGAACTCACCACATTTCGAAATTCTTGGAATATACATTGAGACCTATAGTTAATGCAATTCCGACTATATTGAGAGATACTTACAATCTATTAGATGACATCAATCAGTTGATATTAGACTTCTCTGCTGGAGGCTATATACTTATTTCTCTAGATGTCAAAAATCTGTTTACCACAATACCGAATGAATATGGTGTGCAGGCGATAAGAGAAATTCTTGATAGTGACACTGGGTTTAGCATTGACAAACAGATTCTAATATGCCAGCTGTTAGACATAGTCCTTGAGAATAATATTTTTATATTTGGCAATAATTATTACCTACAGAAATGGGGGGTTGCTATGGGCACCCCAGTAGCTAACACTTATGCTAATCTTGTGGTGTTTTATTGGGAGAAACATAATCTATTCAATCATCCATATTTTAAAAAAGTAAAACTCTATAGGAGGTTTGTGGATGATGTTATTATTCTGTGGGAAGGTAACATTATGGAATTCCAAGATTTTCTGATTCATTTAGAATCAACCACAGAATTTCTTAGGTTCACAATGGAATGGTCTCCCATAACCATAAATTTCTTGGATGTAAGTTTGACCATTATGAAAGAAGGCCATATAGAATATACACTCTACAGGAAACCCTGTTGGAAGAATACTCTACTGAATTACAACAGTATGCACCCCAGATATATATTCCCAGGGATCATAAAAAGTCAATTTGTTAGGTTGAAGAGGTTATGCAAGAACAATGATTTGTTATTAAAAGAAGCACATAATATGCAATACTTATTTGTGGAGAGAGGTTACGATGTCAATTTGGTTAAAAAGATAAAAATCTAAGAATTAGGTTTACAGCAACCTGAGAGGTATTTTCATACAGTTAATACTAAGATTTATGATAAACGTTCTGATAGAGGTACAATGTATACTATGCAATATACGAATGACACCAATGCCTTAAAAAATATTATTAGCTCTAATTGGAATATTCTTATACTAGATGATATGGTCAAGACTATAGTGGGGGCCAGACCTAGGTTCGCTTATAGGAATTCCCTCAATTTGAGAAGGATGTTATGTTTTAAGGAGGATAGGCACACCACTAGACATTATACTAATGTCAAAAGGTTGGGGACTTTTTCATGTGGTAAATGCAATATGTGCCAGTATATAACAACTATACAACCGTTTGAACATCCAAATATGGATTTCATTTTCACTCCCAAATGTAATACTACTTGTGACACCAAAAATGTGATATATCTAGCAACCTGCCGGCAGTGTGATGCATTTTATATAGGCATGACCAAGAGGAAACTCAAACAGAGGATTTATAATCATGTCTATGACATCAGGAAATGCAAGGAGACAAATGCTTTGGCTAGACATATTCTTGAACATAAACAGCATATGTTTAGCTTTAGGGTGCTACAAGTAGTACAGAGTAATAAGAGATGGGGTGATAATGTGAACCAGTTAGCCACCACAGAACTAGATTGGATTTTGAGGATGGGGCACATTTACCCCCTGGCTTGAATCAAACTATATCTTTGAAACCTTTTTTAGAAGCCAGGGCATATAAATGAATATCAATATGGTAGTAACAGCAATGGTATCTCTATCTTTATTTGATGTGTTTCACACAATGAATAGAGTAATATGTGTTTTAAATCTACTTTTTGATATACCTTTGATATGTGAAAAGTTCTATACTTTATTAATTTATTGGTCATCACATATGTATTTGTTGACTAGCTTTTTTGATCATATTGATATATGTTCCTTGTCCTGCATTTGATCCAATATATAATGTTTAGAATTTACATAAGTTGTAAGTTATATAGAGCCTCCCATTAGTTTTTAAGTAGCTCTCAGCAGCCAAATAGTTTTTCATACATAGTACGAATTTTTTACAGCAGAATATAGAATATTTATGTTACGTTATACCTACACATTCACTTAGTGTACATAGACATATATTTTAGTTTTATACACTTTTTAATATATTTTATATTTTATATATTTTATATTTTATATTTATGATAGTAGTTTTAAACACATATGTTCATATAGCAACATATTTACATATCTATATATTTTGTTATGAATATAACAGTAGTTTATACTCTTTTTTTCATATGTCACACATATTTATATTCATATTACATATATTTATATGGCAATAGTTTTATAAAGGTATTGATAGATAGATTATTCATATTATATATATATAATTATATATATATATATTTATTATATTTATTTATTATATTTATATTATTATATTTATATAAATACATATTAAATATTGATATATATAGATATATTTTCCTATATATACTTCTTATATATATATATATACATATGTACATATATACATTTATATCATCATATATTCTATGATTGATGCATTTGATCAATATGATATTTGATTATGAGCTATAATTGAATAGATACTCACTATATGTCTATGGTTTCACAAGTTTTTTGTTAGTTTAAAGTTTTAGTGTGTTTCCCTTTTAAAGATGGTTTTAACATGATTGATCAATTGATTAATTGGATAATTACACAATGCACCAGTTTTACTCTGAGTGTATATAAAGTAAAATGTGAGTTCAGTTAAGTAGATCTGAAGAAGCGTACTTCGTACGTGAAAGCGCTTATCTGTTGTTCTGTTCGTTAATAAAGGTGTGTTCCAGTATTGGTGGTGAGTTCTGCAGTGTTTTTCTTCATACTGACTGCTTTATTTGACTGCCAGACTCTTCAGGGACCAAACGGAGATTTATACTGCATACATCTTGTTAATTACATATACTAACTCTGAGATCACAGAGTACCAAGGAAAGGGCATATTCACTAACCCTGGGGATTGTGTGATCTCACACACTAGTACTAGAGAGCAATCATATTCCCTAACCCTGGGGATTGTGTGATCTCACACACTAGTACTAGGGAGAAAGTGTATTCCCTAACCCTGGGGATTGTGTTATCCCACACACAAGTACTAGGAAGATAACATATTCCCTAATCCTGGGGATTGTGTGATCTCACACACTAGTATTAGAGAGCGAGCATATTCCTTGACCCTGGGGATTGTGTGATCTCACACACTAGTAGTAGGGAGAGAGTGTATTCCCTAACCCTGGGGATTGTGTGATCTCACACACTAGTATTAGAGAGCAAGCATATTCCCTTACCCTGGGGAATGTGTGATCTCCCACACTAGTACTAGAGAGAAAGCATATTCCCTTACCCTGGGGAATGTGTGATCTCACACACTAGTACTAGAGAGAAAGCATATTCCCTTACCTTGGGGATTATGTGATCTCATACACTAGTACTAGAGAGAAAGCATATTCCCTAACCCTGGGGATTGCGTGATCTTACACACTAGTATCTTACAAACTAGTAATAGAGAGAGAGAGAGCATATTCCCTTACCCTGGGGAATGTGGGATCTCACACACTAGTACTAGAGAGAAAGCATATTCCCTTACCCTAAAGCATATTCCCTTACCCTGGGGATTGTGTGATCTCACAAACTAGTATTAGGGAGAGAGTGTATTCCCTGACCCAAGGGATTGTGTGATCCCACACACTAGTACTAGTGTGATAACACATTCCCTAACCCTAGGGATTGTGTGATCTGTCACACCAGTACCAGGTTGAGTGCATATTCCCCAACCCTGGGGACTGTCTGATCTCACACACTAGTACTAGGGAGAGAGTGCATTCCCTAACCCCAGGGATTGTGTGATCTTGCACACCTAGTGGCACACTTTAGTAGAAAAACAGATGTGGACTTTGAACACCATTGACTAAACCAGAGCACTCCAAGTTATTTTATGTACACTCTCTCAGAAGCACACACACACACACACACACACACACACACACACACACACACACACACACACACACACACACACACACACACACACACACACACACACACACACAAATATAAACATCTAGTACACATATATGCATATCTGAGAATATGACAGGCTGTACAAACAACATTCAACCTACCAAATAAAACTCATCTTAATCCTATTCAATCACACATTTAAAGTTACACTTATCATACACACACACACACACACACACACACACACACACACACACACACACACACACACACACACACCAAACCATTAAAATCTCAATAACAAGTAAGTTTTGTAGGGAAGCATGCCCTGAGTACTTCTGTTGTACTGCACTGTCACCTCCTTGTTTTGAAATGGCATGCATTGATTTTATGTTTAATGCCTCACATAAAAACAAAACTTTGGTGAATCAACAACATAGTAAATGAATGGAAGAGATCTACTTTTTGGGTCTATATTACATAATCGAAGTTCGTAACTTTGACATATGTACGAATACATATGTCCAAAGTTACAGAACTTCGAGTATACATAAAACAATAAAAAAAAGGAAAAAGAAAATATTGCATTGCACTGTAGCATGACCTCGGAGTTGGTATATTTAAAGAGCGAGGGGTGTGGGGGGGTGCAGGGGGCTTGCCCCCCTGCATATACCCTTTTATTTTCTTTTACATTTTTTTTATGTTTTTATATGTAGTCAAAGTTCCGTAACTTTGGACATATGTATTCGTACATATGCTAGTCGAAGTTCTGTAATATAGACCCTACTTTTTATAGTAAGTGGATACCTTTTTGAGTCTTGACTCATTGAGTCTAACTGTTTTTTTTTCCTTAATCTCTGTTTCTGTTGTAGCCTGTTTTTTTTTCTTATCCCCATGGCTGAGTGATGCCAGAGCTAGTATACTTGGAAGGTGTAGCAGTTGTGTACTTCAGCTCCCCAAGTCATGGGTATGGGGGCAGAGGGGCTCATCCTTCAGCAAAAACATTTTTTGTTTTTTGTTCTCCTTCAATGAGTGCTGTAGCTGAAAACTTCTAATCAATAAATGAGGAGTTTTGTATAGATTATTAACTGTAGATTCACATGACTGATTATTTGTTGCTAACTCTCCAGCAACATAAACATGCAGAAGAAATAGAGAGTAGTGTGAAATATAAATGAAATGTTACACATATAAGAAGCTGCATTATTTTGTCACTACCCATTGATATATGTCACTCACTTGTAAGTAGATACTGACACAGCTACTTTTCTATAGATAAAAAAGGCAGCAGTAAGAGCTGTGATCAAGACTTTTGAAATGGTACATTCCATTAGTAAGTCAGCAGCATTATGACGTGAAATAATTATTTTGAAAGGATAGCATATTTAACTTTCCAGGGTATAATTAATTTGTCTGATGGATCTTTAAACAGAGTAGAGAAATTAGATATCCTAATTATTAGCTGTACATTTGAAGTAAAACAATTTGCATAACATCTTAATGACAGAAGATGAGGAAAAGAGATGCTTAGAGAATGCAAAGAACATCCACACATTCATTTTTACAGGATATTTTAGACCCAAGACAGGGTAATATATGGATCAAGTTGTGAAAATCATAGCTGAAGTTTGCTTTTTTTTTCTTTCAAATTGTATGCATAAACTAACAGTTATTTGTTCTTGGTAGTCCACGGCCAGTTAGACAAAGAATAAATGTATATGTGCAGAGTACATTCACATTTCTCTAAAAATGAAACATGCCATTTAAAAATTGTGATCCATAGAATGTGACAGAGGATAGAATGTACACTGAATAGCATGGTTACTAGAAAGCATAATGACAAGAAACTACGCTGTGGGTAATATACCTTTATCTGCAGTATAAATATGTTTAAACAGAACAGTCCCATGTTTCATATCAATGTTTCAGGTGCATGAGTGACATTATACCAAGACAGACCAGGGCATGTGTCCTGGCAGTAAATTAATGTACCCTGCCTAGCATCTGGTAGTTGTACCAGTGCTGTAAGTTATTTTCATGATCAATAAACTTTCAGAGAAATTTGCTGTTTTTGTTTGTTCATTTGCCATGCCGGATTCAGATTCTGATTCACAGGCCAGAGGTTTTGTGACAGCGACTGCTTAATATTTACAAAATAATGTTGTGCAATAGGTTGCCAAAGCTGAAACTTACTTTGAAAACAATTTACTCCATTTATAAATCAAGATCTTCAAGGTTGTGTGTGGCTGTGGAGTCTAAGCATGAAATAAAATGCTTGCCTTTTTTGACCAAACAATTCATAAGGAAACTATTATAGTCTAGGACAGTTTGTTTATTGTTTGAAGGTTTAAAATGTAGCTTTGTGAGCTTTAAACTTAAATGCATTTTCAAATATTAATAGAATATCCAACTTTATAAAGTAATATTTGAAATCATCAGTACTGTACAAAGAAAGCTGTCTGTGCACTTTCTACTTTTATTTGCCTTTTCAGTAACTCACAATTTAAATATGATAATATTTATGAGCTACATGATAAGGGGAGTAGACAGGCACAAACCCTCATGTACAAGTTAAATTTCAAAGGAGAAATAACTTGACCAGCTCTAAGGAATTTTATTTTGTGTGCTGTAGCTTCAATCACATTCTGATAGGCGCAGTTTTTCATTTTAATCTGTGCACCATACATAACAATTACATTTAAATATTTCAACATGGAAACCACTTTGATAAATCACTGCATGTCAAAACAAACACTACAAAAAGTCACTCTCCCTAATTCACACTGACTGAAAAAGAAAAACAAAAGCTCTCCTTTTCTGATTAGTGAATAAATAACCCTGCCAGCATCACTAGGAAAGCTTCATCTGATTAGTGATACTGTTAGTGAAAGGGTTTTCCATAAGGTAATGTGCACAGTTGGGTTCGAGGCAAGGTTAAGGTTAGCAGACATGAGTCAGATGGGTAGGGGGGGGGGTTCGACCCCTTGATTCTCCTTACTCAAGTCTCCTAAATCTAAACCTGCTGCTCTCCAACCCAGCCCTGCATATTAAAATAGACACTTAGCTGCAGAACTCACACAGACACATGCATTCACTGCAGAACATACACACACAGACACATGCATGCACTGCAGAACGCACACACAGACACATGCATGCGCTGCACTAAAACTATCGTCTACCCTAACCCTAAAACACAAGCACTTGCATACACACAAACACACTCTAAAAGTATCTCCTTACCTCACCCTCACGCTTAACCTAACCCTAACCTTATCCCACATTCATGCACTCACACATTCCCAGAACACATGCATACTTATTTACCTTTTTGGCAACATGGATATTTAGAAAAATGGATGACTGATAAACCAAATCTTCTGCAATTTGAACCTTCAGTTAATATAGATGCCAAAATGGAGTAAGTTAACTGCTGTCCAGTTAATATATATACAGAGGTCTTTTTACACTGATATATCATAGAAATGTGAAACCAACAGACTGGTAAGTTGTAGGTATGTTGTAGTTTTTTGGTTTCACACTTATTTATTTAACATACCTGATACAAGTGTCATTATTTAGATCATATGGGCCAATCTTGAAAAATTCTTACTCCATTCAAGATTGGATCTGGGTCATTTGAATCAGGGAAGATGATATGTCCCACTAGCTAGGTTTTGTGTCTATACTGTGCCCTAGGAAGACAGTTCTAGACATTCCACTGCTGAGGAGAAGCAAGAACTATTGAAAATGTTAGGAAAACAGTAAGTATAATATTTTCAATAACAAATTTGCATATGGTGGACTAAAATGTCAGAATGTTCTGTACTTAACAGGTCTACTGATACAAGATTCTTTGTCAGGCAAGTGTTGGAGTTAAGAAAGATGAATTTGTCAGTAATATATACATATTTCATACTATGACAATGCATTCATGCTGGTAACATAGTGACACTGTAGCGACATCACTGCCTCAAATGTCTAGGTTCTGAAGTCAAATCAATGTTAGCTTTGCATGTTCTCCCAATATATGCATATGCTTTACACACACACACACACACACACACACACACACACACACACACACACACACACACACACACACACACACACACACACACACACACACACACACTTTTAACCTTGATAAATTAAAATTCCCTGTTAGAATTATGTGTGCCTTTCTCACACTTTCTAATGGGGTATTTCTATGGTCCAGTGATAATTTCATTCTGTGAAACCTGTTTAGTTAGAGCGTATAGAGAGAAAGGTCAACTCACTCAGAACATAATGCATTACCCTATGGTTTGGCTTCATGCAAGTTAATTAAATTACTTGTGGTATGTGTCAACTCAGCTTCCTGTGGGCAGTGGTATGTTTGGTGGTAGGGGGCCCTCAATGTAAAATAGTGTAAAAAAAAAAGAAAAACACTTTTAGCAACTGTTCTGTTCAGTATCCTAGTGTAATCAAAATAGGTTTCCATAGAAGGCATTTGAACAGGGCTGACCACGGCTGTCTAGTGGACCTCATAGACTTAGTATCACCAAATTATCTAGTGGGAAGTCTCTGTGGCAAATGCTAATGCAGGCTTAACATACAAACCGGTTTACCATCTGCAGATACCCTACTGATGTCTCTTCCTTCATCTATCCAGGCTGCTATAAATAGTAAATTGTTCTTAGCTGTCCTGTTAAACACATGGCCTATCATAAAACTTCTACGAACTCTACTGTCATCACAAAATCAGTTTATCACATGAATAACTCAGTTCTCTTAACAGCTGCATAAAATATCTTTTTTGTGATTTGCTTTTGACTGCAAACCTTTAGCCACATTTTGTCAAAACCTCATCAATGCCCTTTAATGCTATTTACGTAAGACTGCTGTACAACAGAGTCTGTAATCTTTGACTTTTCTCCACTGTTATAAGTCCATAGAGATGGTATATAGAGGGTTTCATGTATGCACCACTGCACAAAAGCTTTTTTAAAACATTTATTATTCAGTTTTTATTAACTTTTCATACTACATTTCATACAGTTAATAAAACTGATAAAGTACAGCACATAAAAACTTCATTTCAATGCACATAGGAGAGATAAATAAGTCTTGTCTTAATGGCATATTTAAAATGTAAAAACCTGAATAAATTTGCCCAGATTTAGGTTCAGAACTTAAACTACTAGATTGCAATGATAAAAGCTTGGTATGGTAGTTATATCTATTAGCATCCAAACAGTAAATCAAAGTTTTGCATAATCAAATTGAATCTGAGTTTACATACTATGGGTTTTAAAATAGTTTTGAACTTAAGCACGAACACATTTCTTCATTTTAGTATTGCTTCTTCAATATTATCTTGGTATGTACTTCTTTCCCAGGAAGATTTACAGATATGACTGTAATGGCTTGGTAAAATCTTGGAATGTTGTATAGTCTTATTAATGCTTTGTTTTCCTCTCTATGTTTCTCCTTCACTGTCTCTTTTTTATTTAAACCGGAAAAATAACTTCTAAGAAAAAAAAAATCAAAACAGCAACTTTGGTTGCGATCTTCTTTCTCGTGTCTAGTACACTGGCCAATGTGCAGTCTTTTAAAGACTTCAATAGCTACTTCAGTGATGTACTTCTACCACATTTTCAAGTATCTCATGTTGTTGTGTCTTTCGGCTTTTCTCGGTTAGGGGTCGCCACAGCAGAATTCCAGTCCGCTAATGATTGGTAGTAGATTTTTACGTGCCGAGTTGTCGGCCCTGATGCCCGACCTTCAATGAAGGTACGCCCATTCATGCATGTCTCCACACAGAAGACACTCTAGCTGAGAATCGAACGGGACAACGTCTTACTGTGAGGCGACAATGTGATTCCCAGAATAACTGAACACACAGGTCATCCTTTCTAAAGTTGTGAATGTTAACTTTAACTTCATTACTGGTGTACCTTATACATTACATTCTTTTTTCTTGGTTACATTACTTCATTACTGGTGCACATTATGCATTACATTTTTTTTCTTGGTTACATTACTTCGTTACAGGTGTACCATATGCATTACTTTCTTTTTTCTCGGTTACATGTCCAAAAGCAATGCTTCTAAAGTACACAACAAGCCAAACCTAACCCCAAGCACTTTAGAGACCTTATTCCTGTCTGCATCCTCAAAGCTGCACAATGATTGCATCATGACTCAGTACTTGCATCTTAAGATGCAGAATAAATAATTGAATGCAAGCAGCCATGCATCTCCATCAAAATAGTAGGAAGGCCTGACATCCAGTTCTTCCTCTTCTATATGGTATGATTTGCCCTTTCAACCACTCCTGCAGACTGAGGATAGTAGGACTCATGCATTCCTGAACAATTTCTGAAATTCACCATAAGCTTTTAATAGCTTCATTAATAATGTATGACAATTGATGAATATTTCAAATGATGAAGAAAACTTCCCATGATTCACTTCAGCTGGTCTAGCAATCTGCAACTTAAAATGCAGTGCTTTGATGTATTTTGAAAAAAAAACATTGCATTATCACAAATGCATATTTGTTCCTGTATTTCACATTAAATAATGGAAAATGTTGCCCAAATTCTCAGCACTTTCACTTTTTTCTTTTCAGGACTTGATTGTCAACAAATCAAATAATTTTTAATATGTTTCCTTAGGGGCAACTGTCTTTTCTGGATGTTTCCAAATACCAATACTCTGGTTCAGCAAGTGCATTTATAAAAGAATGTCTCGTTCTTTCAAAGTGAAATGATAGCACCTATATTAAAACTCCTTCTGCCCTATTTTTCCACTCATTATTTACAGGTATGCAGATGCATTACTTTGATAAAAGAATAATCTTTTTGGTGTCCTACTTTTTCATTAACTTGGTGACATTTGTATTCTCTATACATTTCTCATTAAGAACTTATGTGTTATTGGCTTTACAAGAATTGTTAAACTACTGAGTCCATACTATGCTCCCTTTACTGGGACTACAATTGTATGAGTTTTAGTACAAGATAAGGAACGTCACCTTTTAAAGTTTTAATTTTGATTACTGAATACTGGCTGGATAACAGAAGGCCTAAGAGAGCAGTCACAATGGCAAAGTGCAAGGTGTCAAAGAAACTCCATTAGCTTCTGGAAATTGACTCAGCAAATGGCACAGAGAAACTATCTGGTTGCAAGCAAATACAGGAAGATGAAGAAAATAGACAACAGACACTACTCATAAGGGATGCCAGCAATAATCTGCTCACCAGCCCATAGGACATCAAAGGCATGTGGAAGGAGTCCTTTCAGCAGTTTCTGAAAAAAAAAAAAAAAACACCAGTAATGTACTACTGCATGCCCATATTATGATGAAGGAGGAAGACAAACCCATTGTAGAGGTTGTTCACCACTGAGGCACAGGGAGACAATGAAATCAGATGGCTCTGAGAAGGTAATAACAGATATCAAGATGATAAAGGAGTTAAAAAAATATTTTTCAGAAGTTAGGCTAGAAATTACTTATGGTATAAAGGTGTATCCCAGATGAGTGAAGAATAATCACTACAGTGCATGTGTCTGAAAAGAGGCCTGCAGCCTAGTGGAACTATCCTGGTCAACAAAGGATAAATAAAACAAATAAATAAAAGGTGCAAGAGTTTTGGATAATTTTCTGACTATTTATATATTTTTCCTTTTATGCTGTAAACTTCAATAATTTAAATAACTCAGAGTGTTCGGCTGACAGTTTTAAATTCCTTTGTTCCAAATGGACTCAGTCACATAGTGTAGTTATTTTGCTTTGCTTTCGCTTTTTTCAGTTTTAGATTAACAGGATAGAGGTTGGCTTACTAGACAAAGATGCAAGAATGACCAAGAGGAGTTCAATATGAAAAGGCAGATTCAAAAGATGCAAAGGATAAGGGCTGTTATGCCATGTCGTAATCATTACATTTTACAACCTGGAATGCTAGAAGTCCGGAATCCCACATAAAAGGAAAAGTGTCATGGATATGCTAGCCCGAACTAAAGCTAAAATTGAACTACTGCAAGAAACCAATTTCAAGGAGGACAGAGTAGATGAGGTTATGGAAAAGATGGGGAAGAACCAACCATTCCAGTTCTTCTAAACAGGGACTGGCAAACTGAATTTATAAACAACTAGGCTGGTCACTACTAGAAGAATGTAAGGACAGCAAGAGAAGATGGCTTACCTTAAAGGTCAGTACAGATTGTGGGCATTCCAAGTGTTTACAGCAACCTCTTCATATAAATAATTTTTTTTCTAAAAACAAAATAAAACAAGTTCTAAATCCTCCTTCAAAAAAGTGAATTACCCAAAATCATTACTTGTATATGTTTTATTGGAATAAGTGCGTTTGTCCATTTAGATTTCTTCACATTCAGTTCTTAGTCTATCCAGGAGCAAGGATTTTATATTATATAGTCACCAGAACAGGATAACCAGCAGACTTGATTTCTAGCTGTTAGATATGATGCTTTCAGACAAGGTAGTGGTAGTACCATATTGTTCAGCTCTCTTACCTATCCACTGTATGGTCTCACTGGAGATCAGAGGACTGGGCACCCCAGATTTGTTGCACTCTGGAGGGATGGTGCCCTACCTTTGTAAAGATTGTAGCACAGCTATGACCCTTCAGTAATGGGTAGGTTACTACTGGTCATCTGCAATGACAGAAGCATATGGGAAAGGTACAGAGAATACCTCAAAACAAGCATGAAAGTCTACATGATAGGGGTCAGAAGAGAGAGAAAGAATAATAAGCACAAGTGCTTGTCTTCTCTGGATTTTCACATAGAAAAAGTAGAGGGGAACAGAAGGAGGGGCTGAAATAACAGGAGCTGTAGAAAAAAACAGGAAACACCTGTTACAAGAATACAAAGCTATTCAGTTTGACTTGATATGAGAGAAGAGTGAGAGGATGCAGACTTTCTTTAGGGCAAGAAGGATTACACTGTCTAAAATACAAGCTCTGAGGCTAGCAGAGAGAGGGAAGTAAGCTTATATCTATGCACTCAAAGGATGGATGAGGATATGATGTTTGACCCAAAATGTACAAACCAAGCTGACTGATACCTATCCGTCTACCTATATATCTATATCTAGCTATCTATCAATTATATATATATATATATATATATATATATATATATATACACACACACATACATATATATATATATATATATATATATATATATATATACACACACACACACACACACACACACACACACACACACACACATATATATATATATATATATATATATATATATATACACTCACACACACCCACACAGAAAGAGAGTGCACCATTGTCAGTAGCAATGTTGAGAGCATAACATCATCTGTGTCTAGATTTACACTTCCACAACATACAGAATAGGATAGGGACTTCCTGAAAAAATAATATCTCCTTGACAGAAACTTGTGTGGCTGTGGACTCTCTCAAATCAGGGGAATTCCCCAGGACCAGATGGACTAATATCGGAACTGTTTAAGATAAATAAGAAGCAACTGTCTCCAAAAATACTGACATTTTATAGGGCAACAGAGGACAAGATGAGCTTTCCAGATTCAGCCACTAATGCAATGGTAAAATAAATTATACAATTTACACCAAAATCTTGACACTTACGCAGGAAAAGTTAAATCATTACTTAATTAAGGACAGGCAACTAGGGTTTATAAAAGGTCATATGGATGGTCCAGATTTGATGAGATTTTGGTTACATTTACAACAAGGTAGCAAAAACATACTGGAACATAGAGCATCCCTGTCATTAAATTTTAAAAGGACTTTTGACTTGGTTGACTGGAAAATCATGTCAGAAATTCTGTCAGGCTACAATTTTGCACAGGAATTTATCAGGTGCATACAGATTTTATACCAATCTCCTAAATCGTCTATTGGCATGAATGGCACTCTCTCAAAACAGATCTCCTTCACTAGGGGAACTTGACAGGGATGCCCATTTTGCTCCTCCTGTTCTGACTAGTGATTGAATCTTTAGTAGATATGCTTGAGATGGAGATATGGCAATTTGCAATGCACAGTAAATTACATAAGTACATCTCAGCTTCATAGTTTGCAGATGATGGGACAGTATGACAGTGAAACCATGAAGAATATGTCCATATGGCGTTGGAACATCATTTCTTAGATAAGGTTAAACCAGACTAATACAGTACTGTCACCTTTTAACAAAGTTTGCTTGAAAAATGTTAGTCACGGCAGCCAGCTTGGAAGGATACATTATGTTACAGAGGCTAACTAGCTTAGTACTATTATGGCTTTTCCCCTACAGGCTATGGAGAAAAGAAATTGTAGAATCCTGTACATAGCCATGTATGACTAGACTGAGGTTTTGTAAACTTGAAACTCTACTTTCTGTACAAAACACAAGCAATTAGAATGGTCGTACTTCTACAGTCCTTCTTTCCATACATTAGTTACTACAAACATCCCATGCTGGATAGAAAAATCCAGACACTATTTGTAGACTTCTTTTGGGAGAAACAGACCACTAAGGTAAGCAGAAAGAAACTGATGTTACCTGGGACCAATAGGGGAAGGGGGTAGGCATCAGTAGTATGAAAATATAAGCCCGAGCCTTTGTGGAACTGAGAATGAGGTAGCGCAAGAAGAAAAACAAGAACAATATGGTTCTGAGTAAAACTGGAAGCGATACAAAGAGTTTGTAATTCTAGAATGGAGACGGATTCCATAGAGCAAGAAGGAAAACAAGAGCGATATGGTTCTGAGTAAAACTGGAAGCGATACAAAGAGTTTGTAATTCTAGAATGGAGACGGACTCCATAGAGCAAGAAGGAAAACAAGAACGATATGGTTCTGAGTAAAACTGGAAGCGATACAAAGAGTTTGTAATTCTAGAATGGAGACAGATTCCATAGAGCAAGAAGGAAAACAAGAACGATATGGTTCTGAGTAAAACTGGAAGCGATACAAAGAGTTTGTAATTCTAGAATGGAGATGGATTCCACTGAGGTACGGGATTGGAACAGGCGGCTGGAGACATGGTAACTGAAACAAGTGTCACGGTCGAAGAGGCAGGAAGACAAGATCACAATGGACAGGCTCAGTCTCAATATTAAGACAACTGTACAATAGCATGTGGAGGCTGGATCAAGGCCAACCTCATATAAGTGTTAGAGTTCAGACAAAGATTTTAACATGCTGAATAATTCTAAAATGCTACATTGGTGGTTATACCTGCAACTATTCTCTTTGATAAAGGAAAGTGATGTGAAAATGTTCCTAAGAAGTAGAAAAATGAAAAGAGAGAGAAATCCCCATCGGGACAGTGGGAATGATCTGGCCCTGAGCATTAGTATTGATAGGATTTATGGATCATTTAATTTTATAACAAACAGAGTTTCTTGGGGACGCCTCAAGTGTGGAGAGTGGATTAGGATAGACATGAATGAGACGTTCTGGCCACGGATATTAGCATGAAATAATGCCTCTAACCCTCTACCCATGGTATTCTTTTCCCTCTTTAAACTGACTAACACTTGACAACATCTACCTGATAGACTTTGATGCTAGGGATAGAAATAGTCACCTATATGTCGGCGGTATAAGGAACCTACTTCCACATGATCTGGTAGTGCTTGGTAGTTAGGGGCTCATGGCTTTGACGTTTACCACTCAGTGGCCTGGGAAGCTGGTTGGACTATATCACTCCTGTAGGATGGTTACTTACTGTTAATAAAAACAATCTACCTATACCAAAGAAATATTTTGAGGTAATCAGGGGAGTCAGTACCCTTAACCTTAGCACTCCTCTTTAAATTCTGAAAACAATATTTGCTATATGTATAAACATTTTGGTGAATTTAAACATTACAAGGCTAGTTGTGGTATAAAGATATTTGGTTAATGTTTATGCAATGTTCCTCAATGCTATTATCTTTATAGTACATTTTATTGCATTGATTTTAATTGGGGGTGTGGTTAACATAAATACTAAACAAGATCTGGTTTTACAGAATTATTATTATGCCTTTTATATTCTTGATCAGTTGTGCAAATTGTCACATTCATGCTTGGCTGGCCTGCATTTATTTCGACAACTATTTTGTTTGTATTTTCTGTTTTTGGAATGTAATAAATATTTTATTTCTAAAAAAAAAGAAACTGAAAACTAAAGATTAGAAAATCATGGTGTGACTAGTGCTTCTGTATGACACAGAAGTCAGGGCAGTGAAGGCAGAGCTGTTGAGGAAGCTTGAAGTGATGGCGATGAAGTGCCTGAGATGGGTGGCAAGATGCACACTGTGGGACAGATGAAGAAATGACGACATGAAAGCTGAAGCCAAATTAGCTTCAATTGCAGTGTCAAGCTTAACAGACTGCATTGGTTCAATCATATACACAGGAAAGCAGGAGATGATTTAGTGAAGAAAACTTGGGAGAGATAGGAAAAAGGCAAGACTAATCAAGAACATCCATAAAAATGATGGATAGGTTGCAAGAGAAAAGACCTGCAACAGTCTGGCATCATTATCAAAGAAGGTAAAAGAGTGAAATGAATTAAGACAGGTGGCAACAATTGGTACAACACCCACATCTCATATAGAAAAGAAATGGGAAAAAAGGGGGTTGATATTGATGATTTTAACATTGATTAACAATACTTTGATGAGATGTTTGTTTACCAGATCATAAGTTTGCTTTACCTCCTATTTGCACTTTAGAGTTTTGCCTTGTATATTTCCCACTGGTCTAGATACTGTACAAGTGCCTACACTGAGTGTCCACCATAAGAATAAAATGCAATATCATAATAACCAAACCCTTCTCATTAATTCTTTTGTTTGCAGTTATTTTCTTCCAAATTTATTGAATACATATTATCAAATTTTAATCTGATAAACTCTTAAATTTAACTTCTGTAATATATATTTTACTTTCAGTATGCCTATGTGATCCCTTAGGAGTTATTTTAACTGTATTATTTGAATTGTTAAAGAATATGTAAGAAACTGTCTTCATACATTCATGTAAGCTTTTTTCTGTGCTTCCCAATAATTTCCATAAAACTGACATGGGGGATGGAAGAAGTAGCTTGTAAATATAATATCCACTAAACCACCAACCATCACCGTAGTATTAATGTTTATGTGATTTATGCCATCTGCAGTCATGTAACAGATGTGCGACATGTCTTTGGCTACGCAATTTTCTTGTGTTTATGTGATAACTACCTAAAGGTCTGGTTTGCCTAAATGTACAACAAAGACTTTTATTATACCATTTGTACAATACTCTGCCATCAATATTGCAGGTCTAATATCATTCTTCCCCTTATTTACTATTGCTGTAGCACCAGTGGGATGGGTTGTTTATCCAGTACAAAATACCTTTGACACTGTGGTCATGATAATGAATTATCTGACATTTTACTAACAGCAAGAATTGGAAAAGTGCTAATGTCGTCTATATGACTGATCATATCTAGTGTAAATCATATCACCACTTACACAATTGTCCTTTTCTAGCATGTTGAACATATTTCTTTCCAATCTGATTTACTGATACTCACAAACAACAATGCAATTTAGTAATTTCCCTGTTGGTGTTTAGTACATGTTTCACCCATTCTCCTTGCATAATATTGGGAAGCTCTTAGCATACCAAGATAGTAAATTGCTATAAATTATGTTGCAAATATGATTTTCAGCAAGGCCATGGAGCAGTGTTTCATCTAATTTTAATAGGATACATTTTGTATTTAATATTGGCCTGTAGCTGTGGTTTTAAATATACAAGGCATATGTATTTCTGTAAACATCTCTTGCCTTACATTTCTCACTTGAGGACCATAATGCTGTATCTTTAACAGCTATATGTTTGTAACCAGATCTACTTTTGCTCTACAATTTTTGCCTAGCGTAGTCTGAGTTGTTAACCCATTTCGTGTTGCTTTTGTTGTTTATACCTTTTCCCCTTTAAATATTGTGCCAACCTTGCAGTCTAATTTGTGATTCTGCATTATGACAGATTATTAATAGTGTTACCACCTGTGAAAGTGCCATAATGTGGGTGATATTTATAGTCATTAATGTAAATGCATTAGGGAATTTGGGGGTGAACACAGACAAGCACATTCATGACTCATAAAGGCCATTTACCCCAATTTATAGTATCCTCAAATGCAATTATGCAAATGGAGGTAATGAGATGGTAATGAGAACTGACATAAATGTTCATATGCTAAGTAAGACAATTTTATGTCATTTGCAATTCACAGTCAGTTGTTCCTGCTTTCCTGTGTTTGTTGCAGATGCAGTAGAGAAACTGAATCTCACCAAATGTATCAGAGTCACAACTTGTGAAAATGCAGTCTTTTGTGGTGAGCTTTGGTACCTCTAGGTCAGACATGCTTGCCTTGGCTAGGCCAAAACTGCTTGTACCCAGCAGTGCTCACCCACCAAGAAGGTGTAAATATAAGCAAAGGAGTACTCATTATAACTTTGATAATCAAGAAATCCTTGCTAGGTTTAGAATCAACAGAGACATTATAAGGGTCTTAGTGTACTTGTTTGATACATATAGGGGCACTGGAGGAATGTATAAAATTCCTATTCCTGTGAACACCAAAGTAGGTAAAGCTCTCACTGTAGTTGCTATGGGGACCATCCAGAGACAGCCTGGGGACACCTTGGGGATCTGGCAGGTGTCTGCCTCAAGGATACTGAAGGATTTCCTAGATTTACAGATCAGTACATCTATTTCCTGGTGGCAACTCAGGCCCATGCCCTGACTATGCATGATTTTTATGGTCTGGCACATTTCACTGAGGTACTTGGTACAATAAATTGCATGCTTGTTGCAATTATGGCCCCTTCTTGTCCACAGAGTGAGAACTACAGCAGTAGGAAGGGCTTCCAATCCATCCATTGCCAAGCAGTGGGTGATGCATGGGGGTATGTCACCAAGGTCTCTTCCCAGCATCCTGGTAGTGTGCATGATGCCCATATGTGTCACACTAGCTCACTCTACCACCTCTTCTTGCATGGCCGGATGCCCAGTGTTTACCTTTTTGGTAAATTGATAATTTTCTTTTATGTAAGTAGTTATTCATGTTAAACATAACTGCTGTATATTAATCTGTATTTTCTTATTTTGTCTCCCCTCCCCTGTCTATCTCTCTCTCTATTTTTTAAGGGGATGCAGGATATTCATCCAGAGCTGCAGAGTGCAAATATAACATGCTTGTATTTCAGACCAGTATTGTGACTGAGATGGTGTTTGACCTCCTGAAGAACCATGTCAGGTGCCTGGATGTGTCTGGGCGTAGCCTTCAGTATGACCCAGCTACTGCATGTAGAATATTCACTGCCTGTTGCATTCTGCATAATATGATCACGTACTGGTCTGGTGCTGTCACTGCAACTCCCAGTTCTACTCCCAGTATGAGTAATGATTACCAGATAGCAGTAGGCAGCGTCTAGTCCAGAACTAGGTTAGTGTTTCCTTTTTTTTTTCTTTTTTTTTTCTATTTAAACGCATAGAGTATAACTGATGCATGTAGTCATACCTGTGGGTTATGCTGTGTGGTGCATGGTCTGCTGTCACTTTTCATCTGACATTCTCTCTCATCTTAAAATAATTTTTTTAATGACTGTCTGAGTGCTTTCTAATTACTGTGCAGTGATAATGAAAGGGAACAGAACAATAAATAAATAAACAGCTGCACATGCTGTATTCATAGGATCATAGGAGTTTAAGCCATGCTATTTGCCCTGAGGCCCTTATAAGCCTAGCCAAGAGTTTAGCCCATGTTTAGACAAGTCAGCACCTAAAGACTCTGTCCAGCAAGACACAAGTGGAATCTCAGGGGTGTATTTCCTGTTTCCCATCCAGTTATCCAGGTCGCGCTTAAAAAGGGATAATGAGGTACACTGCTTGACATTGAGAGGGAGTCTATTCCACAGATGGGGGAGTCTCTGGGACACAAATCTGTCCCACCAAGTCCTATTGATATTGCAGACCAGGTTGAGGTCGCGTGTATGGGTTGCTCGAGTGGAGTTTGACTTGGTGATATGCAGCAGTCCCATCAAGGCAGGGTCTGAGATTGCTTTATATGCCCGAGGTCACCCCTGAGCTTTTAGCCTATCTGTGTAGATTAGGTGTTTGAGGTCCTGGATTTGCCTGCTGAGGATCCTCTGTGGTGTTTCCAGCTGCTGCATGTGCTTTGTGGGGTACATGCCAAAGGGGGTGGTGTACTCAATAATTGGCCTTATAAGGGAAGAATACAGGGATGTTGTGACCTCTTTGTCCCTGGATGAGATATCCTACTTATGAGTTGGGCCACACAGAAAGCTTTCTGTACAACAGAAGCAACATGGTGGTCAAAAGTCAGGTTGCTATCAACTTGGGTACCCAAATTCCACACTACTGCTTGATATTAATGTGATAATATGTGGGATGTCTTCTCCCCAAAGGGGATGATGATGCAGTTTTTGGCATTCAGCTTGAGGCCATGTTTCTGGCACCAGTCATTTGTTTGGGTGAGACTCTCTTGAAGGACGTCCACATCACGATGATTGCACTCAGCTTGTAGTCATCTGCAAATTTAGGCAGCCATAGTCCACTGGTTTTGGTCTGTACCTTACAGTATATCCCGAATAACAGAGGCCCAAAGACCGATCCCTGGGGTACACTGCTCGTTACGGGTTGACTGCTTGACATGGCTTCCCCTATTTTGATTAGGTGTGTTTTATCAGTGAGCTAGTTTGCTACCCATCTGGTAACATATGAATTGATGCCTAGTTGAGGGAGTTTATCTGCTGAATAGTGTTGAAGACTTTGGCCAGGTCAAGGTAGGTGGTGTGCACTGTCTTCCCCTTGTCCATGGCTTTGGTGACTGTCTCAAAGAAGTCGACAAGATTTAACAGACATGACCTGCCCTTGGCAAAGCCAAACTGTGTAGGGTCAAGTGTTTGCAGGTTGCCAATGTCCCTGTTAATGAGGTTCATGATAATTCATTCCATGGCCTTGCAGATCGGGCTAGCTAGGCTGATGGGTCTATAATTTCACAGATAAGTGGATGTTCCACCTTTATGCAAAGGGATGACAGTGGCTGTCGTCCACTTAGCTCAGACAAAGCTGAGGGGCAGGTTCTGAACAGATCTGGGTGTTTCCTTTCAGAATTTGGACATATGTGAAGAAGGCTTTATGATGGTCTCTAGTAGATGTGGCCAATTTGGACTCATATTTGGCTTTAGAGGATTTCATTAGTGCTCTTATTTGCTTGTTCAGGGTAAGGAGAGATTGCTTTCAGTGGGGCACCTGCTCCTTTTTGGTCCTGGACAGTAATTTTTTTCCTTTTGTTATATAGTTTATTGCAGATGTCCACCAGACAGGTTTACTCTTCCTTGCGGAGGATGATTTTTGTCCTGTCGGGTATTCCTGATTCAGTGCATCTATATAAATGCTCCTATAGTACTTTGGTGTAGATTTGAAAATTGGTGCCAGTTCCTACAGTGGGAGAGGGGGCTGTGAAGCTGTTTATACAATCCCTCAGGAGGTTGTAATCAGCTTTGGAGAAATTTTTTTTGTTTGACCCTCGCTAGATGGGTCAGGGAAAATGGTGACTTTGAAAGTGACCGCTTTATGGTCGGATCTTACCAGTGAGGATGATACTGTAGGGGTGGCTGCACTGGTTACTCATATTGTTTAATATCAGGTCCAAGATATTATCACCTCTTGTGGAGGTATCGACTAGCTGTTCCAAGGCATTTGCATTGATAGAATCGAGGAATCTCTGGGCATTTGTGTTCTGGCATGAGTTATTTTTCCAATCTATGGTTGGGTAATTAAAGTCACCCAGGATCAGGGTAAAGGGTTAAGTCTTGATAGATTTGAAGAGGTCCAGATAGGTGGAGTGGGCATCTTGAGTCAAATTTGGGGGCCTGTAGCTTGCTACAATTCAAATAGGGGTCTTATCAATGGTTAACTGCACCTGGAGTGTCTCCTGTGCATCATACAGTTTGACCAGCCTGGAGGTGTGTGTGTCTTTAATATATATTGAAACTCCACCTCCTTTGGCTTAGCAGCCCACAGTTTGGGGTCTGAATGTGTGTTAGGATGATTAACCAGGTAAGACTGGGATGCTCTCCACAGCTTTGATCCAGGTTTCTGTGACTGCACAAATGTCAGCATTCTCCAGGGTTAAGAATGCTTGCAATGAGTGCAGTTTCATGTTTAGACTCCTAGCAATTAGCAGCATGACCTTTAATTTGCGTTTTGTTGAAATTTTTATTTTGGTAGTATTGACCTCATGACTTTTCCTAAAAAAGGCACTATGGGGGAGGCAAGGGCCTTTGCCAGAAGCCTAAAGCTGAAGTGAGACAGTGTTTAATAACTATTTTGCTTAATTATTTATTTACTATGCAATAAAAAGTGATACTGTCAGCAATGAAAAATGTTAAGTTTCATTTGCAATTTCTCTGGAAAGAATTATGCTGCACTGTACATCAAATTTCTTTCTTACTGTCATTAGACATAATTATGAGCTCTGACACTTTCTTCATTTGTCCATTTATGAGGGTGTATTAGCAGTTAAGTGTATATGGCAGGATGATTATCTGTTTGTCATTTCTGAATTATGTAGTGGACCTGGAAATGTCTGCTCATTGCTATTGTGATTTCTTATGTAACTGAAGCATATGGAATAGTAATGCATACATCTTTGCTGTTTGCCCCACAGTTCAGTTATGTACTTAACAGATGTAAATAGACTTCCCTCTTTTCCCACAACGCAATTGCATTTAAACAGAAATTTACAAGATTGCAATTTTAGAATATAATGAAAGTGATAGCTGGAACAGAAGAACTTCATATAAATGCCAACCCTCATCCACAACTAAACCTTATTTCCAGTACACTGACATATTTATCAATAAATGTAGGTCACAGCAGATCCACTTCAAATGAGTCATACATATCTGTCCTGGTAATGGTGCAACTGATCTGGAGGATGGGTTACCATGAGAACTGTAAGGTGAGTTAGTGCAATGCTGTGATCTAGAAAAGGAGGAAGGTGATTCTGTCAGTGACCCGACAGTGCCGCATGACCTGGAACGTGAGGTTCTCCTACTTGTAGATGACCATTGATATGGCCTGTGAGAAATGTGTTCTGATTGTTCACTGTGAATGCTAACATTAGTGTCTGGAGTTCCAGTGTTAGTATCATGTGCTCTCCCTCCATGTCTCCGGACAGTGCCCTGTCCTCTTCTCTTGGTAAAAATGACTCCAGCTTGACTCTGGTATGTGTAAACCAGCGTAGGAATGGAGGCTGCAAATGATGCCTGGTGTGCCACCATGCCACACATCTGTAAAACCATGGCATCATCCTGTCTCTCTGCCAATTCAAAGTACTGTTTGAAATCTTCTCACATATGGTGTAAGACGTTCAATATTTCTAGCTGACTCTCTGTTGCATTGGTTTGAGCCCTAACTATCTTGTGGTGCATTTCCTGTTTTGCAGCCAGTGATTTACTTGTTTCCTGAGGTAGTTCAAAATAATTTCTGCAGCTAGTTCCTCTTTATAATTTTTTTACTGTGGGAAATGTGGCCTTAGATTGCCTTCATCCTCAAACGTCTTGTGCATATGGAGACACTGGTGTAGTGCAGACTTGTTCCAGGTATATAATGATGAACTGAATGTTAGCCTGTGTCTGACTTTGAGATACAGTGCCACTTTCTGTAGAGTCAATAATAAGTGAGGTGAGAGAGCCAGTCAATACACTGGGAGACTGCCTGCCACTTCCATCAGTGTCCCTCGTAAATACAACCACATTATCATCATCATCATCATTATCATATCATCAGCAACACCCATTCTACAGCTGACTTCATCCATATTTATTCTTACAGTTGAACTGTTTGCATCTGGTGCTGAGTCTGTAAAATAAATTGTTACAACACATTAATACCAGTACAAGAGCATACAGTAGAGCACGCTTAAAGCGTTGAAGGGGGGGGGGGGGTGTGGTAGGACACTTACCAAGACATCTGCCTTCTTTTTAATTAGCTGCTGATGTACAAGGCTGAACTAATGATAATGAACTGTGGCATGTTTAATGACAGTACTGTTTGTCACTATTCAATATTACACATTTACAAGGTGTATACATTAAACCATCCTTCAGGAATGGATGAATGCAAAGGCTGCTGCAGACTTTGGTTTGATGGAACAGTATCTATGCCATCTCTAACTATTCCATTTGCACCATCTTCTGTATAATAGTCACCCCTTTGGATGGACAAAAAGTATTCATCATCTGGTGTTAACTTAAGATTCATTGCCCCCCCCCCCCAGTGGCCCTGGAAATTGCATTCTGTCTGGCTTTGCTTCTAGGCTGTCCTACCATATCATTTTCCCTTTTCTTGCACGGTGCCAGAGATCTGTTTCTGCCACTAACTGCACTGATTTGAACAACTCTTAGCTTGCATAGGTCCCTATTTACCAAAAAGAAGTTTGTCATATGTCCTAAGTGCTACCATGAGAACACAGTTTTCCACATAGCTAATGTTATCTTATCTATGCCTGGGTCCCTTATTCTCTATCTGAACTATAAAGAAAAATAAATAAATAAAAGTACTCTGGTCAAACACTTGCCACAGTAGTGTCTGGATGGCATGAGCCATTAAACTATAAACCATTGGCCTGCTATTCTTGCCACAAACACAACTAAATAAATAAGGAAACAGAAATGTGATTTCAAAGTGCACAACTTCAGCTTGTTCAATACTAATAAATGTAATTACAGCAAAATCAAAATGCAGTACAATCTACCGCTGCCATACATTCATTCCTCACTGACAGTAGTAAAACACTTTCGCTACACGTCTGTCTTTCCATCTTCAGCACAGTATACATTCTCAGTTGCAATAACCAGTTTTCAAAGGTATGGATAATCTGAAACTTATGTAATGATGTACTGTCCACTTATTAGAATTTCAGTGACCACCACCACATGTCAAACAACTTGCAAGTAGTTCACCATAATTAACCGGTGATACATTATCTTTAAATGCACATCATAGTTCAAAATGCATTGCAACTGACCTTTAAAACCTAATGATAGCAACTGTCCACTACCTATAAAAGAAAAAAAAAGTCAATGCATGAAACTAAAGATGTAAACATTACTAAAAATATTACTGGCAACAGTTATTGTTATAGATAAACTTAGAAATAATCCATTAGTAACTGTAATATTAGTAAATGTTTTCCTTTAAGAAAAAAAAGAAGTGTGTGTCAAAGCAGTTTTGGTTACACCAAACGTGCTAATTACCTGGTGTAATGAGCATGTTAGTAAAAAAGGGTTTGGGTAAGGTGTTGTCAAACTCAACAGGGAGTGGTTCTGACTAATACAGCCTTCACCATTCTTTCTTCATTCTGGTTCTGGCTCTCTGAATCATGCTTTCACCTGTGAAGACATGAGGCCGCCCTCCTGGATAGTTTGGGAAAGAGACCTTAGTCATTCTCTACCTTCTGCATGACTCATATCTAGGTGTGCATGCATGCCAGCACTTGGAAAAAAAATTATATCTATCAGGAGTTGGGTGACCACCTGTCAACCCTAACAGGTATAACCTGCTCCACTCAAAAGTGCTGTCACAGGTATGACAATTTTCAAAAGCAGAGTGCTGACCAGCTGGACAAGTGTGTTGACCAGGTTAGGGCAAAAAAGTCAGAGTTCTACAGTAAGTACAATTTTAATCAATTCAAAACACTGAAAACCCACCTACAACAACACCTAACTAACAAATACATTTTCTACTACATTTCTTCAGGAGGCAAGCCCCCCTGCACCCCTCAGTGTGAGGTTAGAAAATTAACTTTTTTCTACTGTAGTGTGATCTTGGAGTTGGAGGTAAGTGTAAATGTAATACTAACTCTTTTAAAGAGCTCACTAAGTGTTTCATTACTTTGCAACCCAGGAAAATACTTAGCGATTTATTTCTCCCTTTAACTAATAGTACACGGTGGGGTCCCTATCAGTTGATCAAGTTTTCAGAAACTCGAACTCCATATGGTCGAGACCATCTGATAGAGTTGTTTGAAAACTGGAAACTTTTGAATGGCGATTGCAGTACAATGAGGATCGTGAAATTTATTCTTTTTCTCACTGTAGTGCGATCTCAGAGTTGGTGTATATAATTAAGTTCGATTTTTGTGTTTTTATTTTTTTTTTGATGTTCGAGTTTTCAGAAACTCGATTATATGGTCTCTTTGATATTTTTTCGAGTTTCCAAAAGGTCGATCATCAGACATAGACCTGTGCATGGAGTATATGAAGCTCCATGCACTACAAAGAATTATGATTGTCTCACCAACCATAACCCCTTATTATATATTCTTGACATGGATGCCAAGATTTACCGCTTGAGCTTCGATCTCAAGATGAATTCCTTGGCATCCATGTCTCAAACAAATAAAAAGTGGATTATAATCGGCAACCTGATCATAATCCTCTATGTTATGGATGTCAATACAGAGGAAATATTACATTTCACTGCAAAAATTTAAACAATGCTGTCTGAGCCTACAATATACCTGAATCACTGTGGTATTTGTGAAATGCCTAATCTTACATATTGCACATGAAACTGATAAAAAAAGCAATGCAAAATAAATTGCACTTCTCATGTTGTATCTAGATCAACAAACAGTTACAAAGCTGTAAGGTACATTAGCTAAAATCTTTAATTCAAAAATGTAAAACCCTGAAAGAAGAAGTCTTACAAACAGATGGTAATGCAGGAACCTCTTAGAAGACCCTATTTCAGTGCCCTAATTAGGGAAGGTAGAAAGTAGGTTAGCAAGATAGTACAAACAAATCATGTCTGAGGTCTTAAGATGGGTCATCAGAGCAGCAATCAAATCCTCACCAGACAATCTGAGCTGTTGGCAGAGGTATTAAGGATGTTGCAGTGCTTTCAAATAAACAAGATCCATATTAGATATGGCTCAGAATGTAAGAACAAGGATCTCAAAAGCACATCTGGTAGCAAGTGGCAGCCAGCTCATATCATACAGGATAGGAGAAATATAACATGTTATGGAAAGTCCAGCCAGCAGAGTTTCTAAAGGTTTGCAACTGGTTCAGGTAAGCCAGATTGCTGTCCACATGTGCAGGTACTAACAGCACTGCAGTGATGCGGGAGAACAGTATCAAAGCATGAATTACTATCAGCATGTCCATTGTTGGTATATAACAAATTATTCTGGCTACATTATTCAAGTGGAAGAAAGCAGCCTTAATAACAGATGCTACTTGATCATTCAGTGTCAGTCTGTAGCTCTACCCAGTTGTGCTACATGATACAGAGGCAGTCTGTAGGAGAAGCATATACTAAGTAGCCATGTGTTCTTCTTGTGGAACTGCCTTTGTTAAGGCATTTACACAGACTACATAGCTCAACATGGCCACGCCTGCTCACTCTTGATAGTGAACATGGACAAAAGCCTGTGTTCAGCCACTGCAGAATAGGTAAAGGTGGGAAGTTTAGTGAATAGTTAGTGTTAGGGGACGTGTGTATGTGAGGGACTGCATGTGTATGTGTGTTTGCCTGGTAAGTAGCAGTGGAGGGAATAGGGAAGGTGTGGGTTAGGTATGTGTGTGCATATGGATGAAGGGGTGATTGTGTCCATGGGTGGATTTGTGTGTGGGGGGTTGTGGGTGGCTATCATACTTCCACAGACCATTACACTAACCAGCAAAGATTGGTTGGGAGGATATAATAGCTACCAAGGATACCTCTTTAAACTTATGCCAGAATTTCAATTATATGTAATGTGTGCCATGTCTGAATGACAGTTACATGTATTGTGGGCCAGAATGAACAATAGGCATCAGAGGTACCCTCTCTATAATTTTCTTGAAAGGCACTTAATTAAAAAAAAAAAAAAAAAAAAAAGAAAAGAAAATGTGGTGTAGGGAACCCTTATATAAGGAATGCTATTAAGCAGCATTCCTTAAAGACACTAAGATGGACTATAAACCTGTACCCTATGACATTCCTGACAGGATATTATCTTTGTGCTACCACTAGACATCAGGGATACCATGGGGAAAAAAAAAAAAAAAAACATATATATATATATATATATATATGTGTGTGTGTGTGTGTGTGTGTGGATCTACTTCTTGAAGTCAAATGACCAAAATCTTGAACTACTAAACATGAAGACCATAACAGCAAAATTTTACAATGTCTAATAACCATAAGATCGATATGCTAAACATCGAAACCATATAACGTCAAAAACATTGCTGCAGACAAGTCTTTGTAGCACAATTCCCTTCTAACACCAACAACAACAAATCCAGACTTGCACACTCCAAAACACACTTTTTTGTTTTTTCAGGGTGGGGGCTGCGCCCCCATGCACCACCCAAACTCCCTACAAATTAAATATATCAACTCAGAGATTGCACTACAGTGAAGAAAAGGTTTCCATATTGCTTCTGCACATCCTGCGAGGTATGTTTCTACTACAAAGCTGCAATACCATCATCTACCAGCAAGCAGGGTATATCTAGTGATACACCGGTTTACCTTTACAACAGTGAAACACAATGGTGCTATTGCTCATATGAGCAAATCTTAACCATGAAAGTCGTAACAGTGACAATTTTACATGTTTGAAAATCAGCAAATCGAAAAGCAGATTCTCTGATTTTTAAACATAAATATCGAAAAAAAATTTAATGAAGTGTAAAGCTGGGGGGCAAGCCCCCCTGCACCCCAAACCCACCCTACTAAAATATTCTAACTCTGAGATCGCACTACAGTGGGGAAAGGCACAATTTTCAGATCCCCACTATAGTGCAATCCACCCCAAAAGCCAAATGTGCAATGAGCGAATGTCTCTGTGCATTTGCTCATTGCACATTCGAACCTTTTTCCGTTCGGCGTTTGCAAACAGCCTTTCGGACAATTCCTGTTCACCCTTGTGCAATACGCACACATGAAGGTAAACCGAAACAGCAGCTCTATGTTTTAATTCTTCACATAAAGTATACTTCTCTATTTATACAGGATCTTCTGCATGGCTACGTAAAACAGACTTACTTAACTACTCTCCATTACTGAATGAAATGGTGACAGCATGTCCTATACATTTGCATTATAATTTTTACTTGCAACACCAATACTTTTCAATGTTTCACGCACTCTGCATTATACACACAAACTTCTATTATTAACACTAGTTTACATTTTTGTGACAGCGTTATGTTGTACAGCTCTCGCACAGAACCTGGGCTTGCAACACTAACATCTGACATATTCTTTGTTTCTTTTCCTTTGATTTGCAGTATGCAATACAACATTTTAAAGGCTTACTAACCTTTTAAAAGTTTACACAGCTACAATGGAGGAAATGCGATGTTGTAAGGTACGATAATATGACTTTTCAACATTTGAACAGTTTGATATTATAGTTTTGATCAGAACTTGGATGTTCTAGTCTTTTGAGTATATAAAGTAGATGTGTGTGTGTGTGTGTGTGTGTGTGTATATATATATTTTAACCAAAGGAAAAAAAAAACAATTATAAAAGGGGGGAGGTTGGGAGGGGTATTAAAAGGATTCAAAGCTTGCACCCTTGGCACTAATCCACTGTGCTGATTATTAGGACCTCATGCATTATTCATGATGTATAAGTGAGAGTGACTGAGAACATTAAGCATGCCTCTCTACCTTGTATCAGAAGACATCAAAACAAAGCCAAAAGGATGGATTGCTTTTAGTTATTCCTCCTACAAACTTAGAAAGCTGCTGGGATAACAGCTTTTGCACTTCTACCATTCACTTACCAAAGGATATTAATGTGCTAAACTCAAATATTAGCATTAAGCACTGACTGTAATCATCAGTTAATTACCTTTGCAGGAAAAGAGGAGAGTTTGGGATCAACAGGGCAGGTATGAGGTACTGTGTGCTTGTGTTTAGATGAGTGACTGATGGGGGGGTGCTTGTATTAACATGAAGCAGCCACCACTGTTAACTATCACTGGAAAGTGCTTACCCACACTCGTCGCAGCTTAAAGAGATTCAGAGACATACAAATTGGGTGATAATGAGGTCTTTCTTCATTACAGTTGATGTGTGTCTGTGTTTCATTTGTGATACTAGTCTTTCCTGGTACTTTTAGGACTTCATAAAATGTCAGCAGCAGCAAGAAACTGCATAACCAGAGTCATACAAAATAATGCATCCTGGCTAAGAGACAGTCTTGTCAATATAAGTAAAAATAGTAGCTATAGCAGACTCACAACTTTCATATTCAGAGCCTACCTAGCTCCAAATATGTTCCTTCTAATAGAAATTATAATTCAAGCATACGTTCCTGATCTGTAACATAAGTCATATAACCTGCAGCTGTAGCATAACTTCTATCAGCACTATGATACATATCATCCATCTTTTTCACAAGCATACACTTAGTCATCTATCCAATGAGAAAACTATTATAAGTCTTTAAATTTGCTACTAATGCCCTAACAAGAACACACTACTACACCACTCTCCTAAAACATATCTGGCTATAACTACTAAACTGCATTAAATTTACCTAACTTTAGATAGCCCACAAAATCCTCGACTAAAGTGCAAAAAATGTATAACTAGCCAGCCTAATACAATGGTACTTCCCTGACTATAACCTCACTTCAAAACACTAATTCCCAATGAATACGCATAAAGCAAAGTACTTATCAAGTGACTCAGTGCTATCAGTATATATAAGCAAAACTCTAGAACTGTTTATTCCTTGATATTAAGCAAGTTAATAATCTACAAACCAACAAGAAAGTGCGATGAAGCAGCTTTCTGGAAAGTTTAACACTATTGTCTTTGCAATGTGACCAACCATTTTGTTTGTTTTGTAAATATGTGGGGTTATTAAACGTAGACAATTTAACCAATTAAAATTAAGAACAAGGTTATTATTTGAGTTGAATAGTTTGAAAGGGAAGGACAAATTATTTTTGGGTTATGGTAAACAACATGAGTTCTTGCTTATTGGTATTTATGAATTCTACTTGCAAACTTAAGTTAACAAATAATCCTGTTTGTGCCAGACAAGACAGTATGACCTGCATTTAGGGTAAGGTAAATGCCCAGTACTTCTTGAGTGATGTCATTAATAAACAGTGAAAACGGTAGTGGTCCAAGAAATGAACCATGAGGTAGTCCAGAGTGGCATTCTTATTTCAAATAATGATATGTTTACTGAAACCTTGGGACAGTTAATATGTATCTTCTATACCAGATGGCACTTCCAGATCCAAAATGTAGATTTACTAATTAGGATAACAGTAGGGCATGGATGAGTACTTCAGACGCTAGTGTCATGTCAATAAACACTCAACCATGAATACGCTATCATTTATATTATTGTAGATGCAGTCAGTTAACAAATGTACCAAAGATACCAAAAATAAATATACTTCAAGGCTAGTCAAACAGGACAATGCACTTGAGCTGCTCCATGTTCAAATCACCATAGGTAAAATCCAATACCAGTTCCTTGCAAGCTACAAGTCCCCCTCTATGACCCAGGAAACCCATATCATGTATTTAAACTTATTAGAAACACTAACCATCCACCCCAATACCATATCCATGGGTGACTTTAATTACTCCACTATAAACTGGGAATCCTATATGACATCAAACGTACATGTACAGAGATTCCTGTATTTTGTAAACACAAACTCCCTGGACAAGATAGTCAATACACTTACCAGGGGTACAACCATATTGGATCTGGTCCTCACTAATATGGGACAGTGCTGCACACCCCCTACTGTAATGCCTTCCCTGGTAAGGTCAGACCACAAAATGGTCTCCTTTGAAGTAAAAATAAAACCTGGACCATCAGCTAAAACTGGAATATTCAGGAACTATTCTAAGGCTAACCTTTTGCTAGAAAGTGAGTACCTGGCAAAGTTTCAAGCCCTTATAGACCCTGAGAACACTTCTGCCTATTCAGAACTGTTCACAGAAACCCTGTACAAACATGTTAATAGCTGTACCCAAAAGGAAGAAGTGCCAAACTAACTCAAACATCAAGCCACCCTGGTGGAATCACAAAATCAATCAGATGTATAACAGGAGGAAGAAAATCATGGCAAAAATTAGGAGGTGCAGCACCCAGCAGGATAAAAGCACCCTCATTAAACTAAACAAACAACTCATAGGACAAATAAGGTCTTACTAAAGCCAAAGTTGAGGTAAGTTTGGCATCCCAGGCCAAGGACACCCACAAAGCATTATTTAGCTATGTCTGCAACCTCAAAGGCAATACACAATTGTGTGCAGAGCTTATTGTAAATGGAGCCACCTATACTGAGCCAGAAGACATAGCAAACCTCCTCGCTGATGAATTCAGCCTCAACTTTACTCCTGTCTCCCCCTCAACCTTCCCTCAGAAAATATCATCAAATATAATTCCCCCAGCTATCACTAGGGAACAGGCTCTTAATGCTCTCCCTAAGACCAAGAACACTGCATCAATGGGGCCAGACAATATTCCATGATGCCTTCTAAATAGCATGAAACATGACCTATCAAGGCCTCTGGAATTAATATTTAACTGTAGCCTACAAACAGGCTTTGTGCCTCATAAATAGAGAAAGGCAACTGTCATCCCTCTGCACAAAGATGGGACATTTACAGACCTTGGAAATTACAGACTCATAAGTCTCACTAGTCTTATATGTAAAGCCATGGAAAGAATTATCATGGAGATGATCAGTAGAGATATAGTAAACCTCCAAACAATGGACCCAACCCAGTTTGGTTTCGTAAAGGGCAGATCATGCCTACTCAACCTGGTGGACTTCTTTGAGAATGTCACCAAAGCAATGGATGAGGGCAAAATCATTCACACTGCCTACCTTGACCTGGCCAAGGCATTTGACACAATACCCCATTTGAGCATTGTTGACAAACTCAAGAGGTTAGGTACAAACCTGTATGTCTCCTGGTGGATAGCCAACTGGCTCACATACAGGACCCAGGAATTTAGAACTGGGGAGTCCACCTTAAAGAGGCCAGTCACAAGTGGAGTCCCTCAGGGATCAGTCCTTGGACCACTCCTTTTTGGCATTTACTTCTCAGAAGTCAATGCAGTGTCATCGATCTCTGGCTGAATAAATTTGCAGATGATTGCAAATTAGCTATTTAATCTCACACTGACACAAATGTTCTCTAAGAGGGGCTGACACAGATAAACAACTGGTGTCAGAGTGATGGACTACAACTAAATGCCAAGAAATGCATAATAGTATATTTTGGGAAGTCATCCATCCCTGGTAACTATCATATTGACAACACACCCCTTAGAGTTGACCCAGTAGTCAGGGACTTAGGGACATACATAGATAGTAATCTAGTCTTTGATCATCACGTGTCTACTGTGGTGAGGAAATCATTCTATGTTGTGCAACTTATAAACAAAGCTATGGCATCTAAGTCCAAGGAAGTCATTGTTCCGCTGTATTCGGCATTCATCAGACCTGTCATTGAGTAAAATGCCCTCTTTGGTATGTACCTAACCAGGCATATCCAACAACTGGAACATCCACAGAGGTTCCTCACTAAAAGAATACAGGGCATAAGTAATATGTCCTATGCAGACTGCCTCAAGGCCCTATCCCTGTATTCTGTCTGCTACAGGCTTTTGAGGGGAGATCTATGCCTGGCATACACGGCACTGTCAGACCCCACTCTGATGGACCTCCTGCATATCCACAAAACAAACATTAACAGAATTACCCATTCTAAAGTCTTAAACCTTGCCTGTTATATACATAGGACCTGCTGGAGAGATAAGTATGTATCCCAGAGACTAACCCATCTATATAACAGGCTCCCTATCCATGTGAAGCAGAGTTCCTCCCTAATCCAAGTCAAGTGCAACTTGGACAATTGGAAAATGGAAATTCATCCCTGGTTTGATCCCTATGTCTCTGATGCAAACAGGTAATCTGTAAATGGTTCATCTCCCAGGCCCATGCTTACACTTATCAAGGGTATCAGAACTCTTCAGAGATTTGGGATGCATGGCTAGGCTTAAAAAGGCCCTTGTGGTCATTAGCCCAGTAAACACCTATCAACCTATTAAGTACAGCCAATGCACTAAAGCAATTTGGGACATCATTCTGAAAATCGTTAAGTAAAATATATGCATTTATATTATCAACAATCTGTTTATAAACTAATATTTCATGTAACTTGGCTAATAGACTTAGAATAGTGATGCACCTAAGATCCTTGGAATGCATTGTAAATTTCTGTTATTACTGAATGTACTGTGGACAATGCGTATAGTAAGAGCATATACATATGTAGTTTGAATATTAGTTTGGAAGACGTTTGTAGAAATGCAGGATTAATTTGCTGATTTTACTACCAGATCTTCTATCAAGTTTTACAAGTAGTTTTCTTACTTATTTGGAAGTGATTTCCTTGATATAGAAAGTTGGACAAACATTATCAAGATGGTTTGTGGAGATGGAAATACCTGAGAAGTTAAATTTGGGTTTATAGGACATAGTGGGATTGCTTAGTTATTTTACTCAATGATGTGAGAAGGAGAGTTTTAGATTTAATGGCAATTAATTTCACGAGATGGTTTACCAGAGGAGAAAGATTACTAAAAATGATCTTTGGCTCAGTCAGATCGTGGTCAGTTGGCTCCCTAGGCAGGTACCTCTAAGAGTCATTCAGTATCTCATTACTTGTCTCTCTCTCTCCCCAGTTACCATAAAATACAGTTCAAACCTGTCAGCATCCAGTCTACTTTCTTCTTTACTTTTTAATGATCAGAGATTGGAATTTAATTTAAAACTTTAATTCAAATTTTACAGAAAAAATATGTACAGCCACTTTACTTTCTCAATAAAACAGCTTAATTTCAGCAACATTAAATTTCTCTTCTTTTGAAACCCACATTTATTGAAAATGTATCTGGCAACCTATTGTCCTACACTAGATATGCTGGTACTCATTGTTAAACAGCATATAGTGAAACACTAATTAGCAGCTATGGAAGGGGGCAGGAATTCAAAAGACAAATGTGCAATACACTTTTTAACAGCCTGGGAGAGCCCACTGTATGTGTGCCTCTTTTCAGAGGTAGCCAGGAGTATTGTCTGGTGAAGTGACTTGGTCAGAGATATGCAGTGGACAAAAGGTGACTGGGATGGCTGTGGAAATCAAATCCTACACTACAGGAAGCTCATTAGCAGCTCTTACTCATATGCACTAAGTATCCGACACATTGTTGTAGCACAACACAGTGCATTTTACAGGAGCATGTCTGCAAAACCAAGCTAAATTAGTATGTAATCATAGCTAAAATATTAACATTAAACTTGTAGACTTCATGCTGTTCAGTTTATTTGCAATCAAATAATAAACACACTGCTAACAGTCAACAAAACAAGGAAACCATAGATCGTATCCAAAATGCATGGCTGATGTTATCAAGCTCCTTTTTGCTACAATCAGTTCTTTCCGTTACACCATAACTACTCTAGGATGCAGGAAATTAGTATTTATACACAAAGATGTCTACCATCAACTACAACCTCATGTATAACTGCATATACCTCAGATGTTTGCTTTTGACCAAATGAATGAATAAATACAGAAGTAATGACTTAGAACTGTAGTTACATAACTGTTGTGAGAATCACACAGTGCAATGCACTGCACTGCACTGCTATAGTCTTCCAACCTCTTAGATTAAGGATCAGAGCTAAAGACCCTAAATCAATACTAGACTTTAAACATCTCTTGTTCATACCTAGAAAGTTGCTAGAATGACAATCTCCATTAGCAGGCATCTTCTGAATGATAGAAAGTCTGAAATTGATATGCCTGTCTTTATGTAGTGACTGCAGTCCACAACAATCTTCCAGAAATCCACTAAATTTACAAAGAACAATCAAAAATAACTTTTATCTTCTTTGTACAAGAATTCTAGACAAATCCAAAAATAATGAGGGCGGGAGGGGCAAACATTTTCTGCTTGTTAACTAGGTGAATCCAGTTGGCAAAGTTTTCTCTTTCAGGGATGAAACATGAACACTTTCTCATTAAGTGACTTGCTGAAAGCTGGATAGTAGGTAAATGAAAGTGGAAGGATTTGAACTCTGCATCAGCAACCACAGGAAGAAGTTCACCAAAAGATCAAACGTTTAAGTGCCAGAGATCTCTAATTCACTTAAAATGTTAGCAGAGCAGCAAGAATTCCATGGACATGCATTTTCTGAGCAATGAATACTATAAACCTCTTATGACACAGCATTATTGACTGACTGTAATCCTCAGTGATTTACCAGGAAAAAAAAAACTCAGTGAAGGACAAAATCAGAAATGTTCTGCAAAACAGGCTCAACTAGGCATGCAGTCCTGGAGAACAATAAGGATTCTAGTCCACATTCCAAGTTTCCCCAAAGCACTGTTTAGTTAAGTGATTTGCTCAAACTCACAAAATAGACAAATGAAGGTGGATAGATTTGAACCCTATACCCTTGCCATGGAAAGAAGCTCATCTACAAGTCAGAGCTTTAGACCTCTTACTAACTGTGAGACTGTCAGAAAGAGATAAAAGGTGGATTACCAATTCAATTAAAACCTTAATAGAACATCAAGGTAACATAAACACGCATATTCAGAAAAAGAACAACTGAAACACTATTGACTAGCATTATTGTCTGAGTCTGCTCCTGAGTGATAAATCAGAAAATAAAGCAGTCAATAAAGGTCAGGTAGTTGGTGCCGAGGATTAAGGGTCCAAGGTCTTCATGAGCTGCTTCCTGTAGTCAAGGGTATAGGGTTTCATATGTTCTTTCTGCACTTGCCTAGTGCATGACTTTGAGCAAGTCACTTATCCAGTTAGTGCTCCTGGATGGTCCTTGCAATGCAAACATTCTAAGCAATAAGAATTATAAAACTATGAACATTAGCATTACAGAATTTAGAAAAGCAACAGTCCATGTCACCTCTTCAGAAATAGTATGTTTCCTCTTTGTATAATCACAGCATAGAGCATTCAAAGGCCTGTTAAAGATCTTAAACCTATATCAACAGATGAAGATAATATGTTGGCATGACAGATTCATATCCCCACATATCTCCTCCTCTAGGAGGAATTTCCCTATCCGTCAAGCAAAGTACCATCCTTGCCACCTTTGAGTTAAACGTAGACAATTAGACCGGCATCTTCAGATCCTCCTTGAGGCTGTAGTGAACTTTCAAATATGCGCTAAAAGGCACCTCGAAAGGACAACCACCACTCAATAAAGTTAAAATAAGTTTAACACACAAGTTAGCACATAAATGCTTTAACGTATCACCACATTTTCGTCCAGTTCCAGACTTTATTAGATGTACCAGCAACAGTCAAAGCTCCTATATTTATGCAGGAAACATTATTAGAACCACCAATAAAATGACAATTGTAATTATTCAATTAATGTTCAAATTAAAAATAAAACCCTAATCCTATACCACAATGTCTATTAAAAATATCTATATAAAACATTTATAAACTTTTTAAAACTCATCTTATTAGATTAATATTTTTAGTATAAAAATTTTTCATATAAATATTTTTGTATATTGTATGTAAAAGTATAAAACCATTTTACATTAAACATTTCAGCATGCACACCAAATATCCTGTCTTAGAGCTCCATCAGGCGTCATATTTCAATATTTGAACTTTAAGCAAACTTTCAAATATGGTTTAATGGCTAGGCTGGTAATGGTCTATAGAATGATTGCCAAGTAGTTTTCTATGAGCCTAGGAACCTGTGCACCACAATCATATGGAATTTCTGGTGCAGGAAATTTCTACTGTAAAGGGTTTAACACTACATGAATGTTATTACTACCCCCTTGCTTGTGATGAACTGCTATACAGTAGAGGGCAAAAAATGCTATTTTATTCTTCCAAAAGTTAGTTTCTACTGAGTATCTTATCTTTTGTCTTGGCTACACACAGACTCTTTAATGTTTTAGAGCTGCTGAGGCAGTTGTCACTGGAACAGGAGCATGTCTTTTTAGACTTAATATAGGGAGGTAGACACTGAATTGACCTTTATACTATACACTGCCTAAAATTTGCTGTTTTATGTCAAACAGGTGGCATGCTATATTGTCACTGACTCAAAACAAAGAGGACATAATGATGGCATTAAGAGATTTTCATTTTAAAACTGTTTTTAGAATCCATTTATCCACTGCCAAAATTTCCTAATTATTATTAAGAATATTCTACAGATTACCCACGTGCACATTATGTACAGTGACAACTTAGGATGCTATAGCAAAGCACATTTTTTTAAGTACTATCTTATTTTCTTCAGTAGAACGGTGAACAGGATGAAAACTTCTGCAATGCGGTGTGGATGGATTTGCCATCCATGAAAAAGAACATTCTAATTTAAGTCCAGACTTTTGTTGTTCATACTTCACAGAGACATGTGTGCATGTATACACACACACACACACACACACACACACACACACACACACACACACACACACACACACACACACTTACTTCTCTATGCAGGAACCCATACTTATGTATACACAGTAACACACATGCACACTATATACGAAACATAACAGCTTGAAAAAAATCTCTGAGTTTTGTCTCGTTAAGATCCATGCAGTATTAGTAGTAGTGATCTGTAATGACTTTCATTTCATTGGCACTAGTGATCAGTGCAAAATGTAATAACACCATCTCAAAAAATTTCTCACATTAGATTGGCTGTAATGGAGATAAATGCACAACAGCTTTCCATTGAAATTGTAACAGATTTGAAATAGCAGGTAATAGCCCGGCATGCTACAAAAAAATACTTGCACTATATTTGCATGTGCACAGTCTGAAGTCTCTTTCTGATTTAAATACTGTAGGTATTTTTTGCCTGCTGTACTACAAATTACTACCTAGTATAAAGTGCTTGATTTAGCAAGGTCTCGACACACACTGACCCCCCCTCCCAACCAGTTTCTTTTTTGTCTGCATTCCCATACCAGCTTGTTTTCACAATCTTTTTTTCTTTTATTTTTTATTGCTATACACTTAATGTAGTAGACTTAATCGGCCAGTAGATGGAAGTGTTGCTCACAAAAAAAACTAATTCCCATAATGTTGCAACTCCCGCAGCTGTTATTATACATTTGTCTATTTTTAACTTTGTTTTTTTCCTTTCTTCTTCTCTGCTGGTGTGTGCCCTGATAACTGCATGCTGTATTTCAGCTGTTTTTTCACATATAGTTAAGAACATCCAACTTACCCAAATAGACCATGTGCTACATTTGCCTCCAAGCTTAGACAGTATTTTTACCTTTACCTGTGGCCATATTTCTTACTGGTACACAGTACCTTTCTACCAACTTTCACCAGCCCTAACCCCATACTTTTTCCACTTTTCACTCTGCACTTTGTCTCTCTGGCATACCTGTACACTGAACATACCTTTTGTATGATTGTTTGTTTTTCTTTGTGCTTCCTCTAACAGGGTTATCCCGCTCCATTCGCCCTCGCTCTGCTATTCTACCCTACTCCCATTCCCACCCACTCCCACAATCATTAGATTTATACTCCCTACACTCCTTCCCCTCTTCCAATTGGCAAATCTCTCACAGCCGACCCCTCTCCTTCAGCCTACCGCTCCCTCCATCCAACTTTCTATCTCCTACCACTCCACTACCTTTCTCCTTCTCTTAAACATCTCACATACTGTACTATCCATCTTACCAATCAACTATAGCCCTCCTCTGCATATTACTTACTTCTCCTCTTTGAAAAATTTTCACTACTTCTCATTATTTCTTCTAAAACACCATTTACTCACTACAACACTCAGTCACCTTGTACTTCCCTCATTATGTCACTACTTTACCTTACTATCCCCCTCCTCCTCCTATCACTGCCAACATCATATCATACATCTCTGAATTTCACATCACCATCTCCTACCCTTTCTCACAGTTACCACTCAGTCTGTAAACCACCCACATTTCTCATCTCACCATACCTATTCCCAGTCTCTCCCTCCAACCTCTTTACAATAAAAAACAACCCTAATTGATCTCTTTCCAACTTTATAACACATATAACTCCCTATACTCTTAAGCTACTCTCCCCAGTACTTGGTTTCCTTGGCTCATTACTCCTGGACAGGGACAACCACTCTGACTCACTACTCCTGGATGGGGACATCCACCCCAACCCAGAACCTAATTCATCCACCTCTCTCAAAATATCACCCCTTACCCCCATCACTCACTACCCCAATCACATTATCCTCCATCTAAATCTCTATTTTCTCTCTAAATATCCAAAGCATTGTAAACAAAATCCCAGCATTGCATGCCTTGATCCATCCTAACTCTCCTGACATCCTTACCCTGTCAGAAACATGGTTAAAACCCCACATCTCCACCTCTGAAATCCTACCCCCAGGATATAACATCTATTGTGCTGATAGAACAAACAAGAGAGGTGGAGGCATAGCCATTCTTCATTCTGACCAACTTACTTTTTCTCCACTCCCTACTTCCTTACCCAGCTTTGCCCCTGCTTAAATACTAATTGTAGACTGTCATCTCAACCCTCACAAAAATTTGCTATTGTATCCATTTATATCCCCCCAGGTGACAATATCCCTATTCTAGAAAACTTTCTCTCCTGGCTAACCCAACATGTTCCCTAAGAAACGATTATACTTGGTGACATCAACATTGATTGAACTTCACTATCCCCATCTTCTTCAACTCACAGCCTCAATCTATTTGTTTTCCACTAACTTATATCCACCCCTACCAGGGCTAACAAAAACTCTACTACATGTTCCATACTAGATTGGATCCTTACTTCTGACCCCAGTCTCTATCATAGCCCTGGCATCCTTCCCAACTCACTCAGCGACAATTCCCCTACCTTTATTTATAGAATTTCTAAACATTCTCCCACACAACACCATTACAGAGAATGTCACAATATAACTCAAATAGACCCCATTACGTTCAACTCTATACTGTCCAACTGGACCTTCCTTCATAACCTCCCCCTTAATGATGCAGTAGCTACTTTCAACAAGATGTTCCTCGATGTTCTCGATGGCTCCAACTAGAAAAATTAGGGTAAAATCAAACTGTGCCCTATGGCTTACTAAGCAAACATGCTCTATTATGCATCAGAGGGATATTGCCTGGAAAACTTGCATCAAAAATAAAACCCCCTACATTACTTCAACATTACAAACAACTTAGGATTAAAAACAAAAAAAAAAACGTTTGTTACCTCCAGCCAAAGTAGCCCACACAACAACCCTATAAATTTTGGAATACAGTTAATAGAATCCTATATCCCACCAAATCACCAAACCCCAACCCCTTCCCTCTCAACACAGCCACAGAGACTGCAGCACTTTTAAACAAACACTTCATAGAATCAATTCAAAAACTAACACAATAAATTCCCACTGCATCTTCTCTACCATTACCTCTCAGTCCCTCTTTACCCATTACTTTTTCCTTTCAACCTGTTACCACTGCATTTATCAAAACACAACGGAATAAATTCAAAGCTTGTTCTCTCTCAGTTGATAAATTACCCCACCCCAATTCCTCAAAATCGCTCCCAATTCAATTTCTTATCCTGTATCTATCCTTACAAATTACTCTATTACTGAAGCCCTTGGCCCTGACATTTGGAAATCCTTTTTCACAGTCCGTCTCCACAAAGGAAGCAACTCCACAGACCCATCCCACTATCTTCTCATTGCCATTCTCTCCCCACTCTCCAAAATTCTTGAGAAATGTATCCACACCCAACTACTTAAACATTTGCTAGATAACAATCTTCTTACTCCCACCCAACATGGATTTAGACCAAACCACAGTACATTTACTGCACTACTCTCTTTCACACAAACTGTAGCAGAAGCCCAGGATAATAACCACCTAGTTTCCTGCCTATTCCTTGATCTTTCAAAGGCTTTTGACACAGTCTCTCACCCCAAAATGCTATCCAAACTTTCTGATCTCCACCTGTCTACCCCTTCTATAAACTGGTTCTCTAGTTACTTATCAAACAAACAACAATCTATATGCTGTCACCTCTCCATTTCTACCCATCAACACTGGTGTTCCCCAAGGGTTCCATCCTGGGACCCCTCTTATTCAATTATCTTCACTAACACACTACACACAGCTACTAACCTCTCTGCATTCTTACAATATGCCAACAATTCAACCCTTATCACTACTGCCCACAGCATCCCAGAACTCCTTGTACATACCCAGGACACCTTTACCTCCATTGAAATCTGGCTCACTGATAATATACTAATATTAAACCCCCCAAAAAAACAAAGCTTCTACTTTTCCTTCTAAAAAAATGATTCATCTTAAATCCTCCTTCTTTATTACCTCACCAACCAAAAACTTGGATTTCTGTACCATAATCATAAACTACTCTTACCCCCCCACCAAACCATCCCTTGCTATATCTCTCCTCTTACACAATCTTCTGTTTGCAGCTTCAGTACTCACTAACCTTCAGTCATCTCTCCTCACCAAATTAGAACAAACCTACCAAAAAATAGCTAGATTTGCCTCCAACCAACCATATAAATCATGCCACTGCCTCACTCTTAAGTCTTTACTCTGGCCTGAATTCCAGAGACAACTTCTTCCACAATTACCATTACACACTCTATACTCTACAACCCTACCTCATGTCCCTCCATCTCAATCCTAGTATCACTCTATAACCCCCATCACCAACTTCACACATCTGACAAAAATCTTCTCAACGTCTACAAACCCAATAAAAATATTGGTAAATTCCTTTATAAATTCTCTGTTGCTCATACCTGGAATGCTCTCCCCTATAATAGAAGAAGTATCCCCCATAAAGCCCAATTCAAACACGAACTTAAAAACTACCTACTAAAGACCTGGTCCTGTCCTTGTCAAACTACTACCTGACATCTTACTGCTCTCCTGTTAATTCTATCTCCTGACTATCTGCATGCATCATATTTTTCTGTTTGTCTCTCTAATATATCTATTATTGTAGACCTACACCCTGATTCTTGTAAATACTGCTGTACATGGACTTATTGCTGAAACCTGTATATATTACTGCATGTGAACTCTTTATTGCTGTTCTATAGTAACACTATGCAACTTGCACACAACTCGAAAATTGTGATTCTTATTTTCTATGTATAACAACTTAATATTTACCTTTGTAGATATATCTTTGTTTTGTTTTTATATTGTGAACTGTATCAAGAGCTTTTCTACCCGGGTTTCCCCTGAAAACGGGCCCCTGGCTCAGTTGGGCCAACTCGGTTAACAAATGACAATAAATAAATAAATAAAATTAATGATTGGCTCAGATGTAGGAACCAATGAGATAGAGAGAAAGAGACTTCCTAAAACTAACCTTCTCATACATAAAATTAGGGCTATCAAGCAGTAATCTGCTTGGGAGGTTTGGATAAGAATAGTCTAGTTCTCTTTTATTTTTCTATTTTATTTATTTGTAGTAGTGTTTATGGGGCCCCCTAAAAAGCACTGGTTCCTAGGCAGCTGCCTAGGTCACCTTGTTCTGGATCTCACCCTGCTCTGGCTAGATATGTTCTTGATACCTCTCAGAATACTCTCAAAGAGAAAGCTAATGCAATTTGCTTTCTAAGAAACACAGCTTTAAACAAGTTAATTACCACTCTGCATTGTTTTCTAATATGTTAATATGCTGTATATATTTTTTTTGAGTGGGTCTGTTTCCAGGTGTTGCATTATTACTCCTTTGATTTGAACTGCGATTCATGGGCATTGTTGCCCTGTAAGGCATCCAGTGACAACTAGGGATAATATGTCCTTTATGGATGTAAATTGATTTATTAAATAGAAGAAAGTAAAATTGGGATCTGTTTTGCTACAGATAGAGTTCCAGTGTTTGTTTTGAAGTAGGGTGCGTAAATTATCCTCTTTGGATTTGCTTATAGGTCTGCCTTTCTCTAATTGTTTGATGGGAGGGGAGTGATTGTTTTGAATGACCACGCAGTAATATAAGACAGTGGACACTAAGGTTGCTTAAAAGAGCTGAGACTTTTTGACTCTAGTGAGAACCATAAGTGATAATCATATCAATCTATGTGGTACTGCTAGAAGAAGGATGATCTTTAGTATTTATTCAAGGTTTAAGACGGAGTTTGAAGATTAATTGTGCATATGCAGAATCGGGTGCATTACTAATGAAACCGTGAAGTATTGTATTTCCAAGAAAACACTCTAGGTACATTTTTCTTAGCAAAATTTTCAAGTTCTGAAATAGATGAAGGAAGGGAGATACAAGTAACTCATATCAAATTTTTCTGCTTCCCTACAAGGAGCTGCACTGTTAGCTAGTTTTGGAGATCATCACAGAGATTGCTAGCTTGCAACATTTGTAATAGGTCTTGCCATTTTTTCTCCTTAATGAGAAGTGCAACGCTGCCATCTGATTGGGTACCTGGTCTATTAGTAGAGAGCACTGAGTAATGTTGATGCATGTTTTCAGAGGGGCAAAAATTGTCTTCAATCAATGTTTCTGTAATGGCTGGTATGTGAGGTAACTAAACAAGTAGTGAAGGATCATGGACAGTCCACTTATTAAAGCTATCAAGGTTGGTCAATCCAGATTTTAGATCATTAATCTGAGCAGTTATAACTGGGGTATATTATTGAGTAGCAGTAATCTGAGCAGTTATAACCGGGGTAGACTACAGAATAGCAACTGGGGTTTCTAGGATTTACGTGTATGTCTTCTGCTGAGCTGATCCTCAGAAAGAAAGCAAGGTATAGCTGGGATAGTAGCTTTCAGTCTGGTTATAAAGATCAAAATAGTGTTGCAGTATAATTCAATTGTTATACTGTACAGGAAATGTATAGGTAGCTTTGCTTAAAGTTTACTATATGAAGCTTAAGGGTGCTAGTATTTCCCCTTGGTGTACTTTGCAGTTTGCTGCAGTGAGGATTTAGGGCAGTAGTCAGGGATCCTAGAATAAAAGTAAGAAAAAATATGTTTGAGGTAAGGAAAATTAATTTTTTAAATTTATTTTACATTTGTTGACCGGGATTGACCGACTGAGCTGAAGAGCCCTTTTTCAGCAGAGGCCCGGGGTGAAAAGCTTCAACATATTATACAATTTTCATTATAAATTAGCATTAAACAGCAATGTTACAGGATTATTACAAGGCATTAAAAGTAGCAATACAGTGTCGCTAATCAGGAGTATAGCATAACTATTTCAAGATGTATAAAAAGAAATATGTCATTAAGATGAGTATAGTTTTTGGGGTAAGGGGTTACAAAAACCCAGTTTTATCATGATGTAGTTGCATGAAGGCAAGACAATTACAATAGAATGTTTCTCTGAGGTGATTTGCTTAATATATTTTAGAAGACAGTAGAAAGAGTAGTCAAGGAAGATTAGAGAGAGCTAGTGAGAAGAGTGAGTTAAGGGCAGAAAGTAGATTGAGGTGTGAGAAGTAGGGGATGTTAAGGAGGGAGAGTGCAGTGGCAGGACCAGTGACTTTTAAAGTGCTCTTTGGTGGCTGTCTTAAATTGTTTAGGATGTGTAAGGGTCCTGATTTCTATTGGGAGCCTATTCCAGGCAATAGTGGGGTGATAGCTGTACATGTTACATCCAAACTTATACTTGGGTTTGTAGATTTGTAGTAGGTCTTCATTAGAGCTTCGGAGAGGTCTGGAGGGACAATAATGGGGGATGAGAGGGGATAGTGCTGGGCAGTAGGAAGGCTGGTATAGGATAGCATGGATGATCTGGAGCTGAGCGAGAAGAAGCTGGTGGGGTAATTCAAGCCAGTTTAGGTGTTTTAGAGAGAGCCAGTGATCAGATTTGTAGGTTTGTTGGGCAGCAAATCTAGCTGCCTTGTTGTAGGTAGATTCGAGTTTGGACAGGAGTGCTGAGTTAAGATTTGTGAGAATTGTACATTAGACTGGGTAGAAGGTAGGTAAGAGAGAGAGAGAGAGTAATCTTGGCTTCAGAGGTAAGGAATTTCTTGTTACGGTAAAGGAGCCCTAGTTTTGAATGAGTCTTTTTGATACAGTTATTAACATGCAAGTCAAATTTAAGCGGATCGTCGATGGTTACACCTAAGAGCTTAGTACTGGATTCTACCTGAATGGATGTGTTATTAAGGGACTGTATGGAGAAGGAGGGTTTAATATTTATGAAATTTATAGGTAGGAAGAGCAACAGCTTTGTTTTTTTAGGGTTAAGGTCTTAGCTGGTTGTTGGAGAGCCATGTTTCAACTAAGTTAAAAGATGCCCGAGTAGCTGAAAAGAGCTTAGAGGGAGAGTTGGCTGTGGTGATAACTGTAGAGTCATCTATGTATTGCACTAAAGATGACTGAGGACAGGAGGTATAGAGCTGATTAGTAAATATTAAAAAGTAAAGGCCCTAGGATAGACCCTTGAGGTACACCCATTTTGACAGGGAGAGGAGGGGAGAGTGCAGAGTGCCATCTCACTGATTGAGATCTACCAGTGAGGTAGCTGGAGAACCATGCAACAGTATCAGAGGAGAAGTTGAGCTTATGCAGTTTGTGCAGCAGATGAGTGTGTGAGATAGTTTCGAAAGCTTTTGAGAGGTCCAAGAATAGGCAAGAAATAAGTTTATGGTCGTCCATGGCTAGAGAGACAGTGTTGAGGAAGGATAATAGAGCTGTAGTAATGCTATGTTTGGGTCTGAAGCCATGTTGAGTGGGTGTAAGCAGATTTGCCTGTATTAGATACCTCATAAGTTGTTTATGAATACATTTTTCTAGTACTTTAGAGAGAGGGGAGAGGATAGCGATAGGTCTAAAGTTGGAGATATCAGAGGAGTTACCTCCTTTGTGTATAGGTAGAGTGTAGCATTGTTTCCAGATGGAAGGGACTTTAGATTCAGAGACAGAGCGATTAATTAGGATAGATACAGCCAGAGCAAGAGAGTCAGCTGCTAGTAGAAGAAAAGTGGAAGGAATATTGTCAGCTGATGCTGAGCATGGTTTTAATTTAGAGAGTAGAGTTTTTATGTTGCTAGTAGGTACAGGTTTGAGGGAGAAGGTATTTCAGGAGATAGTATTTGGAGTAGGTTCAGAAAAGTTGTTGATGTTAGTAGTAGAGGAGTTTGGGTTAGGGTTCAGTAGCTTAGATATTGAATCGATAAAATAGGTATTGAAGAGAGTGGCAGTTTCTTCAGATGCCTTGTTAGGCATGGATTGGGGGAGCTAAGATTACCGGGATGTAATATTCGGTTAATAGAGTTCCAGAATTTTTTAGGATTAGATTTTATGGCTGTGGGAGGTTTGTTATCGAAGTCCTTTTTATCTTTGTGTATGTGTTTTTTTTGCCAGATTTCTGAGTTCTTTATATTTTTGTAAGTCTGCAGAGAGCTTACTTTGTGACCATTTTTTCCATAATTTGTCTCTAGTTATCATAAGGGTACGAGTGGCTTTTGAAAGCCATGGAGATATGGTGGACTTAATTCGGACTTTGTGAGGGGGAGCAAGTGAGTCTAAGATGCTAAGGAAGGTGGAGTTGAAAGCTAGGACTGCTCCTTCTAGTGGGAATCGGGTAAGGAATTTCCAGTTTACTTTAGAGAGGAGGGCATTAAAGATTTGTGGATGGAAGTTAGAGAGTTTACGACAAGTGATAAATTTAGGAGGTTTTGAGAAGTGGGGAGTGAACCTAAGCACTTTTATAGGTCAGTGATCACTCAGGGTGTTTGGTAGGATTTCAGGGTAATGATATTTGGAAGGATTAGATTCAGATATACCCCAGGGATTACTTCAGTGTCACTGCTTGACAGAGGCACAGCAAAATAATAGGCATAGTTTTCTTCAAACTAAAGGGGTGGCGAAAGCCACATAACTATGGGCTAGGCTTATAAATGCCCTTGGGCAGATAGCCTAGTATGAACCTATGAACCTATGAACCTAAGTATCCAGTCAATGAGTACTAGATGCGTGAGAGTTGTTTGTATGGGTAGATTGGGAGATTAGCTCTGTAAAGCCATATAAATTAATATGACTATTAGAGTTTGGATTACTGAGAGTTAACCAGTTAATGTTGACATCCCCAAGGAGGATAGTTTAATTGGAGATGTGTTGAGAAAAGTATGAAAGAATATTTTTGAGCAGAGGAATGTGGTCTCCTGGAGGAATATCGATGACTGCTACTGTGATAGTGGTATGGTCGTTTATTTTAAGGTTAGCTGTAAGTAGTTCAGCAGGAGAAAAGGATGAGATTGGTTTCATAATACTTGTAATGGTGAGGTGGTTGGAGTAGACGATGACAAGGCCACCCCCTTTTTTGTTTTGGCATTATTATAACCAGGGGGGAGAATGTCTTTATAAGATGTTTGGGGTTTTAGCCAAGTCTCTGTTAGGGTGATGACATCAGGGGTGTGGAAGGCTATCCAGGCATGCATTTTACTAATTTTCTTTAGAATACTACAGGCATTTATACAGTAAAAGGAAATATGTTTGTTTGGAGAGGATGAGTTTATTAAGTTGGGAGAGGTAGAGTTATGCATGGTGGGGTGATGGTTGGGCCCAGGATTTGGATGTATGTCTCCTGATAGAAGCAGGTCTACATGAAGTTGGTAAAGTTTGAAATGAAATGGGTTGTAAGTCAAGTACTTAGTTTTGGTTTTAGATGCTAGAGTGAGGGGGAGGAAGTTTGATTTTAGGTAGGGGATGTTCATGGAAAAGACAGAGGAGGAGATTGTAATAGAGTACCTGCAGAGATGAGAAGCAGTTAGTATAGATGTCGAAGGTAAAGGCCTTAATTATAATATAAGAAATAATCGGAGAGACAGAGAAAAGATTCTATGCAGGAAAGAGAGAGATATGGAGAAATGATCTGTATAAGGGTAGCAAGGAGATTATATTCTAGAAACAGGTAGGAAAAGGAAGTGTTAGCATTAGTACATCATACAGCATGTTGCATTAAAAAAGCTACATGTGTTATGTGGAGGTGGAAACAAGTCTGGCATTTTGGAAATCAAGAGTTTTAGTGTCTAACATAAAGGGAAAGGAAGAGTTGGTGTTAGTATGTTTTGTAGTATAGCGAGATGGCTGTGTAGTAAAGGGAAGGAGATAATAAAACTTGTTCACTAACAGAAAGCTGAATCATAATTCTTTATCAGCATTATATAATTAAAATAACACTGTACATATTAATGCACGTGGGGATGTCAGACATTTTTTTTTTGACGGGATGTGACATGTTGCTTAGTACTTTATGGTAACAGGGATGCAGCATTTTAAAGTATCCAAAAAAGTAACATTTGGTGTTGTAGTGTTAAAATAAAAAAAAAAAAGAATGGCCAGAGGCTGTTAGCAAGGGAAACATGGTAGTGGCTTTGGTTTGTTATTGCAAGACATGCTTCCTGTTTAATATGTAGGATAATTCCATTGTAATTGTACTCCACAACTGACAGGCACTTGTATAATAACACATTTTAATTATCTCTACTTAGAACTGTTTGCAATGCATCTCAACTACTCTTATCTAAATCAGAAATTCTGTTTCAAGTTTTATTAAAATTTCATATTGCCTGCCAGAAAACTTGCAAATGAAGTGACATGTTAAGCTTGATATGCATGCAAGCCAGCTCAAAAACTTTGATATAGCATAGGGGTGTTCATCGTACTGATCACTGTGGCAATAGCCTCAGCTATATGGGTTATATTCTACCAAGGATATAACAGCCAGGCAGCTTTCAAAGCTTCAGGGCACCTTCTACCCATCCAAACTATCAAGCAGCTCAAGCTGAGCTGACTAAAAGACAAGTTTGGGTGCAAAGCACTTCAGAGCTTTACTGGTGCCAAAAAGTACCCTCCTCTGAGGGTTGTGAGAATCGACTATCAGCTTCTGATTTCCTTTTCTTAAATTTACTAATATTTTATTGTTTTCCTCTTTAGCAGTGTTATTTTGAAGTTAGGAATGCTTTGTTTTAATGGGCTGTCTTGAGACTGTAATGTACTTTTAAACAGAGCACTCGTTTTTCTGTCAGTTTAAAAGCACTAACTAATTGAAAACATATTTTCTGTGGAGAAATTGTGTTCATTTTTCCTTGGTGTGGGTGGCATAGTGTTTGAATGTGCTTTTTACGGTGTTGTTTCTGTCACAAAAAAGGTAACTTTTGTGGACTGAAAGTTTTACTGGCATTTCTTGTTTGTCTTCCCCAGTTAAGAGGCACCATTTTTGGCTTGACCAATTAACAGACTTCCAAGTTCAATGGTAGGTCATTCTTCTGGACACAAAAAAGAAAATGTTAAGCAAACAGCCTTTGCCACCACAGCAGGATAACAATTTGCATCAGCCATAGGCAGATGACCCTGCTGTGGCCATTTGTTGTACCTCAGACCACTCACCTTTTACAAGAGATCCCTTTGGTATAGTATCTATACTCACCAAGAACTTGGGGTTAACCATATTCTCTGTGGCTGCTGGGGCCCCCTTAGTGGGCAAGAGAGAGACACTTTTGTCCGTCCTGGAAGATGGAACAGTGAAGATTTCCCTGCTGTGCCAGAATAATGTGCCTGTCCTTGTGGAAGCAGCTGCAGACATTAGTAACATGGTTGGCACCTTTTTTCCTGTCAAAAGGAAACAGAAAACCAGTCATGTATTTACTCCTCCTCCTCAATATTCTGTACACATGATTAGTTTACTGGGTCTGGCTCAGGGTTTATTTCAGGCTATTAATTCTTCTTTTAAAGTAGTTTCTGGTAAAAGAAAGTGGGAGTCCTATTTTCTTGAAGACTTCAAGATTCTGAATCTCAACAGAAAGATGCAGGGATGGATCCAAGGTTTTCTCTTCAGATTTCTGATTCAGACTCAGAGGAGAGCTCAGTTTCTGATTCTCTGTTTGTGTTTTTTTTCTGAGACTATTGCTAGATTGCACCAGTGTTTTCAGTAGGGGAACACTGAGGTTTCTCAGTCCCTAAGAATACAATACAAGTTTTGCAGAAGGATTTTCCAGAACCTACAATCCCTCCTATTTTGTCACCTTTAGAGGATGTGTATATTTTCTCCCTGCAATGTGCTTGTTAGTCAGCCAGCTGCCCCTAAAATGCAGATAGGATGTATACAGTTCCTCAGTCTTTTAAAACACTGCTCCCAAATCTGACCCAACAGCTATAGCCTTGGTTGATCCCACTGCTGCTAAGCACTTAGTTAATTCTGATCCTACTCTTTTTGATAAGGATGGGAAAATTATTGATAGGTATGGAAGAAAAGTGTATTCTTATGCAGCTTTGATTTTCAGAATTTTGAATCGTCAGGTTCAATGTTAATGTTTGCTCTGACAAGTTGTGAAAGCATGAGGAATGTTATATCTGCAGTTTCTTCTTGTGAGGAAAAACTCTACTGTAAGTAATTTAGTTTCTTCTTTTGCACAGGCCACTACTCATTGTTTACAGTGTGAGTATGACTCTGGTGATAATTATTTCAGGACTATGGCCACTGGTACTGTTTTAAGGATATGCATGGCTGAATTCTTGTAACCTTCCAGATGATGTTAAAAATAAGATTTTAATTAAATGCTCCCTTGGACAGAGATTTAGTGTTTGGCCCTTGTACTGCAGAAGTGATAAAAAAGTATGATGAAAGGGGCAAGCTGATTCAGGAAGCCTTTTAAGACTTTTTCAGCTCTCCTTTTCCAACTTGTCCAATGGATTTTCTTTCTCCTCTTCCACTTTTGCCAGAAAACAGAAAAAAACTGTTTCAACAGAATTTAGGTAAACAGGTGTTTAAGAAGAAATGGCAATGGAGTTCCAAACAGAAGTCTCTAACTTCCTAAAACCAAGGATAGTCCAATATCTCTGAATGACTATTCTGAGAACTTGTGACCCACTCACACACTGGCCCCCTTTTTCTTCCAGAACATCTTAATCTCCATTTTTCTCTTTGGCAACAGATTGTTTTAGACAAATTAGTTCTGAAAATCATTCATCAAAATTACAGATGGCAGTGAGAGGAAATTCATCCTTTCCAGGGGGTCATTTATCATCCCCCAGACAAGACTCTTTTGTTTTCACTTGTTCTTTATCACCAGTTCCTCTTTCTCAAGTGGGGAAGAGTTTTTATTCAAGGATGTTCCTAGTGCCACAGAAGGAAAATGCTTGGATACTAGTCCTGGATATTTCTTTCCTAAACCTGTTTGTGATAGTGCCCTAAATCAAAATGATTTCACTTCACAAACTGTTACCTCTTCTTCCTATTTCAAGTTTCCTGGTAACACTGTACTTGTAGACTTATTAGATGCTTATCATCACATCCCAATTCTTCCTAATTGCAGACATTTCTTAATGTTGTGTATGTCTTGATCATATTATCAGTTCTCTGCCTTAACCTTGGGACTATTCACTGCACCAGGAGTGTTCACAAAGTGTCTAGCTCTAGTTATAGGTCCTTACAGGCTACAGGGTATTCATATTTTTCATATTAAGATGATTTGCCTATTTTTGCAGAATCTGTTTCCCTTCCACATGCTAGGATTCCTAGAAAACATTCAAAAGTCTTTTTTGATTCACCCACACAAGATTGTGTTCCTGGGATGTCAGCTAGACCCCTCAGTTCAAACAGCTTTTTTTCCATGGGAAAAATATAGCCTTATTTATATAACTTTCTAATATTTTCCACTCAAACTTTGGTAAATGCAAGGGAATAAATACCTCTGGATTTTGGCAAGATTCCACATGGGATAGCTACAGTGGTATCTGCAATCTCTTTGGTCCTAGCATCAACACCTGGGATTTGTCAGAACAGAAATCTTTTGGTGGAGACAACAGATATCATTAAATCCAGGTTTTCTCTTCTCCATCCCTGCTCCAAGAAAAGTCAGTCACCACAAATGCTTCAGAGCAATTTCAAGAGGGATAAAATGGCATGGGTATGGGACACTAAGGAGAGAACCAAACACATACATATCTCAGAGATGGTTCCCTCATCAAGGCACTCAGCTGTCTGAACCATCTTTGCCCCCCTGAGACATCTTCAAAGTGATTTCAGACAATACCACAGTCTTGTGGTACATCAACAAGCAAGGGGAAGCCAGGTTGAATCCCCTTTTCAGGCTAGCCATGTCAGCTTAGGATACAGCTTCACAGTACAATCTTGCTCACTTACTTCAGTCAGAGCCAAACTGTGAGGCAGACAAGCTGAGCAGGACCAGGGCAGACTCACACACGTGGAACCTAGATTAGGAGGTCTTCCAACATTTGATCCATCCATTAGGAGATCCTCAACTAGAGCTTTTTTACTCCTGGTTGAACAATCAACTGGCAAGATTCTCTTCTAGGACTCTGGAGAAATGCCTGGAAGACAGATGATTTTTTTTTTCTTTTCTGTGGACAGGAATGTTCCAGTATGTTTTTCTACCCTTTTCACTAATATCTAGGGTACTTCTGAAAAATCAGAAGAAATCCCTCATGATCATTGTGGTGACTCCCTTCTGGCCTAGGCAACTGTGTTTCTACCTTCTTTTGGAAATGGCCAAGGGTAACTACCACAAGCTTCCTCACAGACTAGATCTATCCACACAAGAACAGAGATGTTAGATACACTCCAACATCAATCATTTTCAACTGACTGCCTTGATGATTTTACTGAGAATGTATATGCAGGTACTAGTGGAGGCTAGAAATCCTGCTACTAGAAAATTATATATTAGCAAATGGAGAATGTTTGCTAGTTGGTGCCAATTACGCAATCAGTGCCCATTCATGGCTAGTAGTTCACTAGTTTTGCAGTATTTGTGTGAGTTAATATCCTATGGGCTTTCTTGTTCCTCTGTCAAGGCTCATTTATTGGCAACTTCAGCATGTCTGCCCCTAGATCCTCCTCTTTCAAGGCAGTCTTGTGCCAAAATGTTCTTGAAAGGGGTTTTGCATAAGAGGCCACCAAGTAAAACAGTGGCCCCTCCTTGAGATATTAATTTTGTGTTAGAGCAGCTAATAATTGCTCCGTTTAAACCAGCTAATCTGGCTGATGAGGTTCTTAATATGTTAAACAGTTTTACTGATTGCTCTTACTTCTGCAAGAAGGGTATCTGAGTTGCAAGCTCTTGTGGTGAGTCAGCTTTACCTCATTTTCCATAGGGACAGGGTTCATTTGAGAACTAATCCTTCTTTTGTGCCTAAAGTGGTATCCAAGTTTACTTTAAGCCAAATTATCCATCTCCTTGTTTTCTTTACCGATTCTTAAAATGACGGAAGAAGGATACTCCATATTTTGAATGTCCACAGACAACTCAGGTACTATCTTGACAACTCAGGTACTATCTTGACAGATCTCTTAGCTACTGAGATCAATTGTTTGTTTCTTGTGAAGGTAAGGAAAAAGGACAACCTGTATCAAAGCAGACTATTTCCAAATGGTTGTCTAAGGCTTTTACTTTTTGTTATATTCACAATACTCCATACTTTGGATGTTCGCAGACAACTATCTTTGCAGATCTCTCAGAACATTGGATTAATTGTTTAGTTCTTGTGACATTAATAAAATGGGACAACCAGTGTCAAAGTGGACTATTTCCAAATGATTGTCTAAGGCTATTACCTTTTGTTATACCTGCCATAGCAAATCTACTCCATGCAGAGTCAAGGCCCTCTCCACCAGGGCCTTGGCTTCATCTATGGCTTTTTAGAAAGGCTTGGATTCTAGCAATATTGTAGAATCTGCTACTTGGTCCTCTGTACATAATTTTACAAAGCACTATATGCTGGATTCCTTCTGTAGGTCCATATCAAGCTTTTCTAGGACCATTCGTCAGGGGTTCCTGGAATCTTCTCCTTCTACCTTCCAAACATAGTTATCTATGATAATCTACCCATATTGCTAAGGCTACTGCAGCAATGATCAATACAATGAATACAGTACAATTGTGTAAATGGAACTTACTATAACAATAGATGTTTGAATGACCACTTCTGCAGTAGCTGCTCCCACCCTCCCTCCACCACTCTTGTTTTTTTGGTGTGCTGTTTATGCTAAGGTGTGGACATTAATGTTTTCCTCTTCCTAGCATAGTCCTTTCACGGTTCAGTCTCCCTCTTTCTGCTGACAGGAAAGCTCTGAAAGGCTTCATGGCCAGACTTGTCTTTTAGACAGCTCAGCTCGAGTTACGTAATAGTTTGCGTGCATGGAAGGTGCCCTGAAGCTTTAGAAGCTGGATATTCAGTATATGCTTTTGGCAGATATAACCCATATAACTAAGGCTACTGCAGACGTGATCACTCGAACATCTACTGTCATGGTGAGTACAACTTACACAACTGCACTTTAACTACCTTATCTTTCCTGTTTGACATTGTTTGGAAATATTAACCTTGTAAGCTAACTGCTCTATAAATAGGGTAGTAGTGTTCTGTCTTAGCAAACAATTGGTCAAAACGCAATATTCATAAGAGTTGATCATTTGATTCAATTATGTGGGTGAGATTCACAGAGGGGTAGCCCAGTGTACAGCATAAAACAGTATGAGAAACAGGTAAAACTAATATATGGGTGACTAAACAGCAAAAGTGTAGTGGCCAAACATTGCATGATATGCAGCACATGCAAATTAGGGCATAATGAAATGTAAATGAGGCAGCACATGCAATGAGCAAGTCAGGCTAGGCAAATGCAGTCGACCAAGATGGCTGACTGATTTATAGAAACAAAATGGGAGTGATGCACATTTTCTGTCCCTCATTTTGAATGCTGTAATTTACACCGAAGTTGATGACTGCCATGTTCAGTATAGTAGTGGCAACAGCTCAACAGCGTGTGTTTGTAGTTGTGTCAGAACTCGGTGCTTATAAAGCTATCTGCTGTAATCTACCACATCAGTGATGGGGATTCAGGCAGTACCTCCCATGACAGCATTTTACAGACCAGTTAATTGCTCACTTCATAATGGAAAGGTAAATGTTATATGCCTAGTCAAACAGGGTTGACCATGAGCAGAATGGGTATGCATGTGAGTCCATTCCTGTAGACACAAAGATAACACTTGTGCTGTTCTGATTATTATAGCTACAGGGACTTTCCATTGGCCTTCAGGGTACACATTATATCTACCTCACAACTACTTAACCATTTCCTTTACCTAATGGTACCATTTATGGTGGATCACATCTGGTTCTAAATGAAACCAGAGGACAGAACCAGTACTATGCACACACACATTACAAAAATGCAAGCTTCCTTGATGTTCTGGCCACCAGATTCAGATGTACAACCATAAATGAATTGTCTAGTGATCTGTAATGCTCAGGGAACTATCAATAATCCATCTGTGAAGGACTTGGCCAGTTCATATTATTCACACATTTGCACATATCTAGTGTACAGCACCATATCCTGAGAACGGACTTCCACAAGAGCACCTGTACACATGTGATACAAAACAGACTATTCAGGCAACTACAATGTACCGTGAGAGTGGGCTGTACATAATATGTGTCTTGTGGCAATGCTAGATATCCCCCAGGTCACAGATGATAACACCACTCAGAATCTATACATCATGGACAAAATGACAGAAAAAGTGACACAAGCAAAAAAAGCAGAGATCATGAAAAATGTTTTAGACTGTTGAAAGATAGAGTACAGTTATTTAGACATTCCTAGGAGTCCCAAAGTATAGCACTTAGATATGCAGCAAACTGTTTGTAACATGTATCAATTCTTGTCCTGCAAACATATGCTACCAGCCATATAAAACCACTAAAACAAGTACCCTACATGGAGCAGCTGCAGTAGCAAGTCAGGCAAGAGATATAGCGGAAGACAATACAGTGACTGAGGTGCAAATGGAGCTGAAATATAAACCATTTCACAGACTACACAGCATTAGGATGCATCCTATACCAGCCTGAGGCTTTGAAGGTCAGTGCATAGTCTGGCCACACAGTGCATCAGACATCTGCATATCCATACAAGGTATAGTGTGGATAGGACACTGTGTATCAAACATCTGCATATCTATGCAAGGTATAGTCTACATGGGACACTGCATCAGACATCTGCATATCCACACAAGGTATAGTGTGGATAGGACACTGTGCATCAGACATCTGCATATCCACACAAGGTATAGTGTGGATAGGACACTGTGCATCAGACATCTGCATATCCACACAAGGTATAATGTAGATAAGACACTGTGCATCAGCCATCTGCTTATCCACACAGGGTATAGTGTGGATAGGACAATGTGCATCAGACATCTGCATATCCACACAAGGTATAGTGTGGATAGGACACTGTGCATCAGACATCTGCATATCCACACAGGGTATAGTGTGGATAGGACACTGTCCATCAGACATCTGCATATCCACACAAGGTATAGTGTGGATAGGACACTGTGTATCAAACATTTGCATATCTATGCAAGGTATAGTCTACATGGACACTGCATCAGACATCTGCATATCCACACAAGGTACAGTGTGGAAAAGACACTGTGCATCAGACACCTGCATACCCACGTTAGGTATAATGTGGATAGGACACTGTGCATCAGATATCTGCATATCCACACTAGGTATAATGTGGATATGACACTGTGCATCAGACATCTGCATATCCACAGTAGGTATAATGTGGATAGGACACTGTGCATCAGACATCTGCATAGCCACACTAGGTATAATGTGGTTAGGACACTGTGTATCAGACATCTGCATCGCCACACTAGGTATAATGTGGATAGGGCACTGTGCATCTGATATCTGCATATCCACAAAAGTAATGATGTTGATAGGACACTGTGCATCAGACATCTGCATATCCACAGTAGGTATAATGTGGATAGGACACTGTGCATCAGACATCTGCAGAACCACACAAGGTATAGTGTGGATAAGACACTGTGCGTCACTCATCTGCATATCCACAAGATATAGTGTGGATAGGACACTGTGCATCAGACATCTGCATATCCACACTAGGTATAATGTGGATAGGGCACTGTGCATCCGATATCTGCATATCCACACAAGTAATGATGTAATGTGTAAAGATAAGAGTTAGAGGTGAGATCTTTAAAAAAGAAAATGCTAATTGCATAGAAATAATGGAATCTCTGGAAACAATACATGCAGCATAATATTCAAGAGGAGGAGTGAGGATTAAGTAAAGGCAGGAATTGGACAATTTATGTAATGTTGGGGTGAATGAAAATAGTTAAAAAAAAAAACATATACTTACATATATTGCATGAAAATAATAATGGGAATGTCACAGTTTGTTTTCTTTTTTATTATTGTATGCATATCATTGTCACTTTAAAAATGCAATGTTTAATAAAGATGTTAAAAAGACCATTGCAATGGCAGAAATTTCTATTTTGACAAAGTGTTATAATCTCAGAATTGGTTATAACAAGTGTCAGGGTGTGCAGGTCTTTTGCAATCAAATATGACTTTCAGCAGTACCTCCTAAAACACTTCCTTCACTTTGGAGTGAATGAAACATTTTTCAGTTAGAAAATCTGCAGAGAACTGATGCAGATCCTGTAAATAAAGTACTGAAAGTCCTTCAAAAATGTCCCATCTATAAAGACATGGAAAATACATGGGAAACCCACTGACAATGAAGTATGTACTAGAATGGGTTTACCTTCATATCGTCGATCACAACTGATCGACCGGGCACTTAATTGAACTGTTTCCGCAAAACTTCTCAAATGTCGAAAAATGTCAAATGTTGACATTTCCGGCTGTGCCACACCTCCACACCAGTGCTACCATGGGTGAAAAAGGGGCGAGGTTTTGCCATTTGCTTATGTGGAATTTGACGTTGGAGACATTTGCACTCGGTATTCATGGAAGCCGTTTCACCCATATTGGGATCGACGATGTAAAGGTAAACCACTTAAATATAAGATGGGCCTGAAGTATTAGATGTTATCAACAAGAAGGAAATACAATAAAAGGCAAAGCGCTTTGACATCCGCTGGAATTAGGAAATTAAATTACTTTAAAAGATGATGATAACAGCCAAGTCACTGCTGAATAAAATGGTGGTGTGCTAAATAAAATGGTGGTGCGCTGTGTCACGTACAGGGGTTGCAACTGCAGAAGCATTAGAAGGGTAAGCCGAAGGCATATTCATATAGAAAATATGAATACAAATGTGAGTCACAGTATTTCAGACATGGCAAATTTTGTGTGTGTGTGTGTCTGTGTGTCTGTGCGCATGCCTGCCTGTCTGTCTGTCTCTTAAAAAAGTATACAAGCATCATATGTAGTAAAACACCAGCATTCATACAGATTCCCTCCACCACACTATGGCCAATAGCTACTTTTGCTTGCTTAGCTTTAATATGTCTTTTCTGTACTAGTTGAACTTCAGACTAATAAAATGTTGCAATGCTGGCACATATCCGAGAAAATAATTTTGGCCATGGCACAAATATGTACATCCCTGACAATGCAAACACTGAAGATTAAAACTGAAGCCAGACAACAGTACCATTTTAAACATTTATTAGGAAATACTTCTGAATTCATTTTTAAGTCCTACAGCAATGCTGTTTTGCAGTTTCATGTCATTTTTTCTTTACTTGCTTTACTGTCTCTCCCATCTTTTCTTCTTTTTGCTTTATCTATAAATATGTGGTAAGTAAAGAATTCTTATGGCACCTCTGCTTGTGCTAAAAGATAAGACAAACCATAAATGAGCAAAGACGCGCACGAAGAATCATATTCCTAGACTAACCATCAAACTCTTTGGGCCTTCACAACAAAACACTTCATGACTCATTGATATCATATTGTTTTCTATGCACTTATGGTGCCAAGACAGGGTCTAATTAATGTTTCAAATGAAAATATTCTTTTAATGTCAGCTTTGAAATTAATAATCGGGAAGCATAACAGCTACAAATGTTGAAGGACCTTCTTATTGTATTTTCTTGTACTCCCTGCAGTTGCATTCACTGCTGGCTTTGGAAACTAGCAGGTCAGGAAAAAGGCAATTTAGGTTTCTTAACTAAAAAGAAATATCAATAAAGTAACCGTATTTATATGGACAATGTTAACTTCTAGAAAAGTACAATTTTTATAGACTGTGTGTCATTTTCACAGAAATTATTTAAAGGTAAGGTATATAATCAGTAAACCAGGAGCACAGAGATCTTAAAAGAGTGACCTACATGTTTCATTGATGAACATTTTTGAAAATCCCGTCATTTGAACTAATAGAATCAACATAGTGCTATGATTAATAGCAGGCACTAATTTAGTTAGGCTGAGACTTTGAATGGGTATCTACAAGTAAGACATCAAGATTTATCTATTATTATAAATGAAATGCTGGCTTGTCACACACTAAGCCAAACATAACTGGGTGGTGCGGGCATAGTAAACTCACTGAGTCAGATGTATGTTTGCGCTTACACAAGAAAAATGTCATGTGCTCCAGGGGGGCAGATTTATGGCATTACCTCGATTGCAATATCCCAGACCATATTCCCATCTTAAAGGAGTGACACAGAAAATATACTATGCAGTACTGTAATATAAATCTTCTTTAAACATTCTAGATTCTGCAGCTACAATTCAGGGATTTCTAATTTGGTGTACCTGGGTAAGGCACACTTGAATGAAAACATATATCAGGGCTTAACCTGCACTCCAGGATATAAAATACTTGAAATAGAAAAGGCAATGATTTGAGTTAATGCTCTTAACTGCTTCAGAAACTGGGAACACAGCAGTCATTTGCAGGTTAAGATTGTGCAACCTTGACTAAAACCTAACTAAAGTAATTGTTCAGCCTACCCTATGCTTCGTCTTTGTATAGTGAGTAGCCAATTTAATTTTTAAAATTCTCTTGGTACTATATGTGTGTTTGTCTATGTGTGTTTATATATTACACTTACAACATACGTATACACGCACACACACACACACACACACACACACACACACACACACACACACACACGTATAGATAGATAGATAGATACATAGACAGACAGGAGTACTAACAAACTTGAAAACTCCTCAATGTTAAAGTCGCCACAATAGACACATCCAAATCGATGACAGTGAGCATGATCTGACCATAACCTTTGCACATGCAGAAGTAAAACATCATTTCTTTTATGGAGGCATTCTCATCCCTGCAGGCTGATACCCTCTGCAAATTATATATACTAACTCTGAGATTGCACAATACCAGGGGAGGGGACATATTTCCCAATCCTAGGGACTGTCAAACTCGCACCACTTGTTGACAATCTGTTTTATCAACCAAAGTATGTCAACAAATCAGATGTCAGTATTAATGAGTTTTATTTATTTTAAGCACTCATATGTTTGTGTGTGTATATATATATATATATATATATATATATATATATATATATATATATATATATATATATTTATAGATAGAAATATATAGATAGCTATATCTATGTATCTCTCACTCTCTCTCTCTCTCTCTCTATATATATATATATATATATATATATATATATATATATATATACATATATACATATATAAATGGATCTATGTTAGATTATCGAGGTTCTGAAACTTTGAAATTCATTTGGCTGAGACCATATGACTGAAGTTTTGGAACTTCGAACATTAAAAATAAATAAAAAAACAAAAAAACCCCATTGCTTAGCAAGAGCAAGAGACTTCTGATTACTAATTGAATGAAAAAGCGCTTTGGAAACAGTAATTTTGGAAGTCAGAACTGCCTCATGGGAAGGGACAGAGCTCAGAACCCCATTGCTTAGCAAGAGCAACAGACTTCTGATTACTAATTGAATGAAAAGCGTTTTATGTGTATACAATAAACCATTGGGTAGACTGGATGTCCTTTGTGGTTCACTGTTGCAGTCATCACTGTTGGGTTCTTCCTGCCAGCAGCAGCCCCTGATTGGCCAGAATCCAAAGTCTGGATCGGGCGCCAGCTGAGGTCGCATTTATCCTGACGTCAATGCGCTGGAAGGTACAATGACCTCAACTGACGCCATTTCCCCAGTCTTTCTTGCTGCGCGGTGCCCTTTGCAGTTCACTGATGCCGGTCGGCCTGTTCCTGTTTGTTTTTGGATCTAATCCCAGGATTTTCGTTTTTTACAGATAAGTACCCCATTGGGGAGGTCTTTTTCTTGTTACCAGTCAGATGTCAGAAAAAGTTAATAATTGTATTTCTTGTGGGAAGCAAATACCTCATAGGGATTTTCACTCTTACTGTATTTCCTGCCTGGGTCCTGACCATGACGTTGCTAATTGTGTGTTTTGTGCTAGATTTAATCAGAGTACTATTAGGCATAGATATAACTTTGCCTTTTACTATTTTGGAAAAAGGTTTAATTATAACATATCTTCAGATTCTTTTCCGGCTTCTGGGGTGTGTAAGAGGTGCAGGGATGCAGACAGGCCTCCGAGGTCCACAGCAAAGGATGTTACTCAGTTATTGCCAGTTGCTGGTTTGACGGTCATCAGTGAGGCGCCTTTGCAGCCCCTGTCGTCCGCCTCTTTTGAACCAATTGCCTGTACCAACTCCTGTGTGGAGCTGATGGGGTCTTCAGAATTGCCAGGGACTGGACCTTCGGATACTGCTCCCTCAGTTGGGTCTGGAGCCGGTAGGCAGGTACCGGCTTCTGAGGGAGTTCTCAGGCCTTCACAGCTTCCTGTAAATGTGGATTCAGGTTTACATGCTAAGTCAAAGTCTAAGGCTCCAGCTAAAGTGAAGTGGCTAGCACAGGCACCTTTTGATCAGGGTCATAGGCCTCAGAGGCAGATGCACAGGATGGTTGAAGATCTCTTAACTATGATCAGGGGTTCTCATCCCCCTCCTGACAAGAAGCCTAGATTACAGTCCGATTATGATTCTTCAGACCAAATTTCTGTTTCTTCTGCTTCTTCCCTTGAGCAGGATTATTCTTTTCCTCTTTATGAGGATTCTGATGCTGAAGATTCCTTTCCTTCCACCTCTCCTCCTGAGGATTATTCTTTTGGTGAAACTTTGCATGATATGAGGGTGCATTTTCACTGGGAAGGGCAGGAATTCTCTGAATCCAAGAAAAGGCTTATGGATTTTCTTCTTCTCCCACAACATAAGCCTCTGGCTATTCCCCCTGTATTGGACATTGTTGATGATGTTTTTTCAGAAACTTCTCTCTCTCCTGATTCTTTTCTCCCTACTCCGACCAAACCGGATAGATATTATAGGGTTCCAGATTCTCATAAATTTCTTTTTAAAAATCTTTCGCCTGATCCAGAAACAATTTCTCAGAGTCCTAAGGGTGTTAAAGTGGCCTCTGCTAAAAATCATATTCCCTTTGACCGAGAGTCCAGGGCTGTGGAGAGATAGGGTAAAAAGGTTTATACTTCTGCTACATTGTCTATTAGGGCTTTGAACTGTCAATTTCATATGCTGAAGTATCAGCAATACCTTTTGTCTGTATTTCAACAAAAGATGTCAGCTGCGTCCATTGGTGCAGATAATCAGGAGTTACAGGATTTATTGCATGCTATTGAACAAGTGGGTAAACATACCCTGCATTAGTTTTGATTCTTTGGAAGCTTCTTGTAGGGCTGCAACAACTGGCGCTGTTATTAGAAGACATGCTTGGTTAAGAGATCAAAGCTTGCCGGATCATATTAAAGCCAAAATTTTGGATGCCCCTTTGCAGCACGATGTTCTGTTTGGGTCCAAAGCTGAAGAGGTTTTGAAGAAAATGGAAGACAAAGCCAAATCTATGCAGATGGTTAAGGATTTTCTACAAGTGCAACCTCCTAGATTTAGCAGACACTGGCCAACTAAACCTTGGTCCTTTCTGGGCTTGGACAGGTCTCAAGAGAGGCAGATCCAGGCATTCCAGAGGTAGGGGACAGTCACAAAATTCAAGATGCTCACTCTGCAGCAGCTGCTGCCTATGTTGGGCAAGAATGCTTGGATGGTGACTTTGGACTTAAAAGAAGCTTACCTGCATATTCCTATAAGGCAAGAGTGCAGAAGGCTCAAAACATTACCAGTTATCTGTGCTGCACTTTGGCTTATCTACTGCACCCAGGGTCTTTACGAAGTGCCTGGCACCAGTAATGGCATTTTGCAGACAGACGGGGATTCAAATTTTCCCTTATCTGGACGACTGTCTTCTTCAAGCAGATGACAAAGACACTCTACTTCGGCATCTAGCTTTTGTGCAGCATCTTCTTCTGTGCCTCGTTTTCACAGTGAATCTAAAGAAATCAAATCTGGTACCCACACAACAGATTACTTTCCTGGGTGCTCTTCTGAGTACTTCAACCCAGATGGCTTCCTTGACACCAGACAAAAAAGTGCAACTGGCTTCTTTTTTCCGACACCTGGCTTCAATGAAACAGCTGACTGCAAGAAAAATTCTGCAGGCTTTGGGTTACATGGCCTCCTGCATTCTGCTAATACCATATGCAAGGCTGCATATGAGGAAACTGCAGTGGTACCTCAAGAGTGTCTGGTCTCAGCATTACCACAGTTTGGAAACAGTGGTCATGATTTTGCCTTGTCTCCAGCGAGAGTTTCTTTGGTGGGCCGAAGCCTGTCTACAGAACAAGGGGAAGCCTTTTTGTTCTCCGCTGTCCAACCAAGTTCTGACAACGGATGCTTCAGATTATGCCTGGGGAGCCCACATGCACAGGAAATGTCTTCAGGGTGTTTGGACGAAGGAACAAACGCACCTGCACATAAATTTGAAGGAGATGCTAGCTGTACAGAATGCCCTGAGAGCCTTCAGGGACCTTCTTCTACCAGGACAATTGTTGATACGGACAGACAACACTACAGTGATGTGGTACATCAACAAGCAGGGGGCTCTCACTCTTACCCCCTGTGCAGATTAGCCATGAATCTCTGGTACACTGCTCTGACCTGCAGTGTTGACTTACAGGCGCAATTCCTGCCAGAGAAAGACAACACTCTGGCAGATGCATTAAGCAGATGCATTTCAGATCCACATGAATGGATGTTGGATGTTCGGATATTCAGGATGATTATAAAGGCTTGAGGATGTCCAGACATAGATCTTTTTGCATCCCCTCAGAATCATCAACTTTCAACATTCTGCACAAGGACCTACCACAAACTAGCATGGAAAGTGGATGCCCTCTCATTCAGTTGGAAACACCTCTCAGTATATGCTTTTCCTCCCTTTCCTCTTCTACCTCAGGTATTTCTGAAGATAAAACAGGACAGACCGCACATGAGTCTACTGGCTCCCAATTGGCCTTGGCAATTCTGGTATTCCACTCTGATGACCTTGGTTCAGGAGCCTCCCTGGATTCTGCCTGAAATCCCTCATCTACTGTCTCAATGGGACGGCTGGATACTGCACAGTCATGTCAAGACTCTGCATCTAGCTGCCTGGCAGATCCAGGGTCTGTGAACACCTCTGCCCTTTCCAAACAGGTATTGGATGTAATCCTTGAAGCTAGACGGCCCAGCACTAGAAAATCTTATGCGGGAAAATGGAAAATATTTTGCTCCTGGAGTCAAGTCCAGGGTGGTGATTCTTCTGTTCCGAACATTCCTCTGATTTTACAGTATCTGACAGAGTTATTACATACGGGCCTATCTTTTTCGTCTATTAAGCTTCATGCTTCTGCTATTTCTGCACATTATGATACGGATCCTCCAATTTTTTCTCATCTATTACTTAAACAATTTCTTAGAGGGGCTAAGAATATTCAGCCTCCTATAAGGGCTCCTGTTCCCACATGGGATCTTAATTATGTTTTGGAGAAATTAACTTTGTCTCCTTTTGAACCTGCAGCTTCCATGGATTTAAAATTTTTGTCTTGGAAAACTGCTTTTCTATTAGCTATTACTTCTGCTAGAAGAATTTCGGAATTGCAAGCACTCATGGCTGTGGAACCCTTCCTTATTTTCCATCAGGACAGGGTATCTCTACGGACTAATCCCACATTTATGCCCAAGGTGGTTTCGGCCTACCTTTTATCCTAATCCTCAAAGTGAGGAAGAAAGTCTTTTGCACTCTCTAGACGTGCACAGACAGCTTCGTCTATACCTGGACAGGACCAAGATATTCCGGAAATCTGATCAGTTGTTTGTCGCTTATGCTCCTACTGTTCAGGGGAAAGCAATCACTAAGCAAACTATTTCCAAGTGGATTGCCCATTGCATCAAGTTCTGTTACTCTTATCATGGCAATCCGGTTCCTGTTAATGTTAGGACTCATTCTACCCGGGCTACAGCTACTTCAGCAGCTTTTCTTTATGGGGCTCCTACCAAGGATATTTTGGAAGCTGCTACTTGGAGTTCTCTACATACTTTTTCTAAGCATTACAACCTCCCTCTCTATTCTAAATCCAGGGCAGGTTTTGCTTCTGCAGTTTTGCAAGGTTTTGTGACCACTTCCTCTGTTTCTTCTCCAGCCACCCTTTTTTAGCTTTGGGACTCAACCCTACAGTGATGACTGCAACAGTGAACCACGAAGGACATAGTACAGTTGTGTACTTTTACCATAAATGTAGATGTTCGAGTGTGTTCACTGTTGCAGTCTGGGTTCCCCTCCCTCCTATCACCTCTTTTGTTTTTTCTTTGAGTATTGTCTGTTATGAGGTATTTTGGCTGCTGAGGTTTTGGGCATGGTTTCTTTTTTAGCCTTTTCTTTCTGGGCACCTTTCTTCTGGGGCAAGAAAAACTGGGGAAATGGCATCAGCTGAGGTCGTTATACCTTCTGGCGCATTGACGTCAGGATAAATGCGACCTCAGCTGGTGCCCGATCCAGACTTTGGGATTCTGGCCGATCGGGGGCTGCTGCTGGCAGGAAGAACCCTGCAGTGATGACTGCAACAGTGAACACACTCGAACATCTACATTTATGGTAAGAGTACACAACTGTACTTTCCTTCTCTTAGCCTGTTTACTTCTCTGAAGTCAAGGCCAATGTCAATGGCCTCTGGCTGACAAAATCTGCAGATGATCACAAATTAGAAGCAGTCATAGAATCCCTCACCAACACAAACATTCGCCAGGAAGTGCTTACACAAACAAATAACTGGTGTCAGAGCCATGGACTAAAACTAAATGCCAAGAAATGCATAACAGTACTGTTCAGAAAGTCATCGACCCCTGGAAACTATCGTATTGATAACACACCCCTAGGTCCAAGGAGGTAATTGTTTCACTGTATTTGGCATTCATCAGACCTGTCATGGAGTACAATGGCCCCTTTTGTAACTACCTAACCAGGCACATCCAACAACTGGAACATCCACAGAGGTTCCTCACTAAAATAATACAGGGCATAAGTAAAATGTCCTATGCATACTGTCTCAAGGCCCTATCACAGTATTCTGCCTCCTACAGGCTTTTGAGGGGAGATCTATGCCTGACATACAAGGCATTGTCCAACCCCACCCTTATGGACCTCCTGCATATCTGTATCAGAATTACCCACTCTAAAAACTTAAACCTTGCCTGTGAAATAAATAGGACTTGCTGGAGAGACAGATGTGCATCTCAGAAACTACATCTTCTCTGGAACAAGCTCCCATCCACAGGAAGCAGAGTTCTTCCCTAATCCAATTCAAGTGTAACTTGGCCATTCTTCCCTGGTTTGGCATCTATGTCTCTAATGGACACAGGGAGCCTGTAAGTGGTTCATCTCCCAAACCTCTGTTTACACTTATCAAGGTATCAGAACTTGTTAGAGATTTGGGATGCATGGCTAGGCTTAAAAAGGGCCTTATGATCATTAGCCTAGTACACACCTATGAACCTAATGGGATGAAGGGGTATAGTTCAAGCACTGGGGCTGTGTAAGGGCTGAGGTTATCATGCAAAACATTACAAAAAATTCCCTATAGCAATTAGCATACTATATATATATATATATATATATATATATATATATATATATATATATATAGCCCACTAATTTGGGTGCCACATCATTGCAGTGGTAAGTACAATGGTCTCACAGTGCACCACCTCAGTCCACAGCTGGTCTGCAATCTGTGCACTCTACGTGTCCTCCTTGTATACTTTCAGAAGTACAACTGTGATTCCAACAGCTATGAAAATTAAAATATAATTGCCTAAGAAACTTGTTGTAGTGCCCTTAAAGAATTGATTTTGGTAGTTAACACAGAGGATTAAGACTATTTAGTGTAAATGAGCTGCTACCTGTACACAGGGTACATGGTTTGAATCCCCCCATCTTTATTTGCTTTTTGTGTGACTCTCAGCAAGTCTCTTAACCAGACAGTGCTCTTGGGTTTTTGCAAGGGGTTTACTGATACATCTCCAGACGTGGGTGGATATATCCTCCTCATACTTCTGCGACTGTGTTTAAAGGTTCTGAGTTTGCAGAACCTTGGAGTAAGAGGAATGCTGTCCACGGTATAGTTTCTGTGTACTAGGTTACCAGCAAGGTAAGGGTTTTGTGTTCTTCTGGGCCAAACTATTTATTTTGGTACTTAATGCAGACTATTAGGACTATTATCTCTTTATGAGCTGATTCCTGTAGTCTGAGGTTTGATTCCCTCAGCCTGCATTCACCTACTGCATGGCTCTGAAAAAGTCTCTTAATTAGGTAATGCTCTGAGGTGATGGAGAAATTGAGCTATACTCCTCAGTGGTTTCCTGGAATGCATGCCTTGTGACTACCTGTGATCCTGCACCATGGACGTAGTATAATATACACATTCTCCATAGTCTCAGGTTTAGACCTACCCTCTTTTTAGGACTGTAACTGTAAAACATATTTTTTTCTAATAAACTTTCCATGTGCACCTATGGTTTCTGTTGCAGTTTTTTAATTCTGTTAAACTATTTTATTTTGTAAACTATCTTCACAAAAACCTAATATTAAGACCGAGTGTATAACACTGAAAAACAAATGATGTGGGATACTAGTAAGCTTTCAGACGTACATAAGTACAGCTATGCCCCTCACAATATAACTCAGATGCTCATTCACATGTTTTATATTGGAAGTACAAAATTAAATTTTAGCCAGCAATTTACTGAATATATGCAGCTTTTATGAACACAGGAAAAAATGAATAATAAAAAAGAAGGTACACCACTGATACCATCAGCAAATCTTGATATTCTGATGTTGTAAGATGGAATACAGGTTCAATGAGCCAAAGGGAAAGTATCTGTTAACATATAAAGTCAAAATGTGTTTTAAAAAATGACTATATACTAAATTCCCATACGTGCCATGTTTGCAAATTAAATGAAGCAAGTTGTTCTACTGAAAAGTAAGCCTTCGCAGTTTCATGGCTTCTCCACTAGTAGGATAAAAATAATTTTATTAATTCTTAAAAGTAGGTAGAAAATTTGAAGATAATTATAAAACCTACATTAGGAAGTCAGTGACATGATTATTTGAAAATGAAGTTTCGTTTCTGAAGGGGAAATATAATTTTCTATGATCGAATATTGAAGCGCAGCTTAGCATACGAAATGGAATTCTAGTTAGCAAATTCAACTTTTCTCAAGGAAACTAACTGCAACAATTTAATATACTAATCATAAGTTGTTTTTAACAAGTGTTCTTTTAAAATTGATGAAATTCAAGTTGATTGCAGTTAATGCAAAAGATGTGAAAACATGTTATATATATATAAATCTCAGAGAGAGAGAGAGAGAGAATAATACAGTGTTAACAATGTAACACATTAACATATACAAATTACAGACTGATTTATTACCCACTAGTGTTACGGAATAGTTTAAAGACAAACAAAACTCAAGTAAGAGATAATTAGAAATATCAGTATCAAAGCCAAACATGGTTAATCAACAACAGTGTCATTTCTGTTGAGTAAGAGATCAATCATTAACTGCAGTCAGAAAAGTAGCTATTATTATATTAAAGCAGATATGATTTCACTCTGTCCTTATCATGTCCTGTATGGACCTCTTCAAAACACTTTTACTCAGTATCTTACACTGCTAAAAAGTGACCTGTTTCTGGCATACAAGGCATCCTCCAAGCTATTACTGATGGATTTACTGCACATCAGCAAGTCAAATGTCATCAGAAATACTCAGTCTAGATAATTAAACCTCTTCTACATGATGAATAGAAACAGTCTGGAGGGACAAGTATATCTCGTGAAGCATACTGCTCTGGGACAGACTCCCCAGCAACATAAAACAAAGTTCATCCATAATCATATTCAGGAGTAACTTGGATCTGTGGATGGGAAACAGAAAATTTACCCCAGGACTATCCCATGCACTACTGATGGACAGAGGCAGCTTCTAAATGCTTTATCCCATGCATGAGTCTCCCTCCAATTATTTATGGTATGATCCCAGTGATTCTTATTAGCTATACTGTATAATTATCGACCATGGGATGGATTAGGCCAATCTCTAACCAAATGGGATAGGTTAATTTGAGCACACAAAATAGGAAAATGGGTAGGCTTAAAATGCCCATGAGGGCAGCTAGCCTAGTACTTACCTTTGAAACTATAACATGCTTTCCATAACACTACCACTAAACAAGATGCTCCGACACACCACACACCAGCATACATGCACAACACTAAATCTATCTTGATCCCTAGTGCTTACCTTAACCCTAAATTTGAACACTTACACATACTGTCTCACCCCTAATGCTGAAATTTACAGTATGGCTGAAAGTTTTGGCATCAAGTCAAAACCCCACATTTACTGTAACTATTAGCACCAAGGTTTACTTGTTATCATAGCCCCAGCACTTGACAGAGTGAATTGCATTTGTGCGTGTGTGTGTGTGTGAGATCAAGCATGATTATTTGCAAGTCTGCATACTTTAGTAACAGGAAATTGATACATCAAACACTTGCTGGTGTTTTATAATGCAGAGGATATCTGGTTTTCAGAGGAGCAGATATGAGGAAATGGAGCTGGTTAAGTTCCATTTATTAACTTGCTATATTTAGTATGGATGCACACCACGGGTGGATGTGGTAAGTATGATCCATGATGGGTATCTTCACTGTGAAGGCTGTATCATATCATACAGCATGCTTCTATCAGATTATTGGCAGTGTTTGAAATGAGATTTGTGATCTGGGCATCCATACTTGTTTGCTTAGCTTTCAGCAGTTTAAGATTTGTCAATACACACTGCTTTAAGCATTTGCTTTTCAATCAATACTCTAAATAACCATGACCTACCTTTTATTTTGGGTCATGCTGCTGTACTACACAATGCTTAATGCAACAAGGAAGATTTAAAGTGTGTTCCAAAAATATCTAGGCATTTAAGAAAATGAGCATAAATAGAACATTCTGTGGTGCCTAACACAAAAACATAAAAGCGAGAAGGATTTGCCCTCATTATCTCTCACGCAGAAGGTTTGCACAATTTAATATGCATGAAGTTAACTGTTTACATCACAATGTGCACCAAATGGTAGAAATGTATTTCACTCACTGTATTTTAGGATCACTTAAACAAGAAATTTGGCATAATAGAAATGGATAAGTAATTGTTCGGAATGATTTCTCTTCTACAGAGCTGAATGAGAAACATGATTCCAGGCTGGATGCATGAAATAAATATGAACTAAAATGATATCTATTAGAAAAAAAAAATCATAATATTCCTTGAGTTTGTTATGGATTATTCTTTGCTTGAAAAAATGCCATTATCCATTTTTTGCTCTTTCATTCTTTTTTTTGTAATGAGTACACTCAGTTGTAATGATTAGATAGTACCTACTATATCAGAAAATCAAATTTTACTTTTCATGTATTGCTTCTGTCACTGTTTCTTGTTCTATCTAGTAATCAGTGAATGACAATGGAAGTAACTTTCTAAAATTTAAATGCAGTCTGTAACAAAAAACAAAACTAGAAGGGAAGAAGTGAACTACAGCACACAGTAACAACTGCTTACTCAGCTCAGTTCACATCATAAAGACTTTAATTATAGGAGCATTATGCTTTGAAGTGCAGGCAGTTTTTAGAGTTCATTATACAGAAATCTGGAGGCAGTTCTCAGTACTCTGCTATTCATTTCATTAAGCAGCTGAAACAGAACTTAGTATTTTATTCCGGATGTTGAATTCTGACAGAATAATCTTATTTGCAGTTTTTTTCCATTAGTAAGGTATTTGATAACCCAAGGGCTTATCTGATTTTCTCTTAAGCTTTCTTTGCATTAAAGCACTTTCTCTTACTCTTTTCTAGTAAAAGAGCTCTATAGCAGCCTTGCACCTACACATCCACATTCCTTTAGTTACTGCAATATTTCTTACAGCAAGACAATCATCTCATGGCATTAACACTTTCCATTTGCTTGGGATGAGGTGCTAGCACAGCAATGTCTCCACTGATTTATGAAAGCACCAGTCTGTTCATAACAACAATTAAACCATGCAAACATATACTAACCTATCAAATCATGGACTGATATTTTCATAATTCTATACATCAGTACACCTAAGATTGTTTTTATAATCCCATGCATGAATATAACATCTCTGCTAGTGATATACACTCCAAATTAGGAAGTTAGTGCATGGCTCTGAGCTATTAACAAACTAATTCCTGTTGGTCAAGGGACAGGGTTTGATTCCTTCCTTCACCATTTGCCTGCTATGATTACAAGCAAGTTACTTTACCAATAAGTTATTCCAACATGCTTCTGAAAACAGTCACTTTTGTCTAGCAGGTTTGAATAAAAACAGGTATAAAAAAAACTCCTCCTAGCCTTGCAAGCTGAAGACATCACTGTTCTGTTTATTCAAGATCATGATCACTTCAGCCCAAATACCATTGTTGTATTCAGTTCCTCATCAGACAAATGTGTTGTTGCCATCATTGTTACAATAAATATCTGCTTATTTGTATTTGAAGTCACCATCGTAACCAGTTCTTTTATGTCTACTCTGCATGCAGGGTTAATATTTGCAATATGCTTGCTTTTTGAAATGCTATCTTTTCATACCTAAAATGTCAGTTACAATAGCTGATCTAATGGTACACCAGTATTATTTCTATCTGTGATAATGGAAATATTGACACAGGAATTGACTCTAGTTCCAAGTAATAACTTATCCTGGAGAGGAGTAGCTGCCCAATGAACTCATTCATAAGGGTAACACCAGGAAATGGATGTGCGCACTGAATATCAGGATGTATGCACTGAATACCAGGAATAGGATTAGAATTACAACAAAAAAATGCCACTGTCAGACGTAACAACAGAGTATAAGTTTTAATGATTAAAAACACCATGTAAACAATTCGTGCTTTCACCCAATACCTTCCTGGCTTCTTCAGTGTGTGTACATTAACTTAAACAGGTCATTTAAATAAGTACAAGTCACATGACCCGGAACATATTAAAAAATTAAAAAGAACTTATTAAAAAACATTTTCAATGCATAAAACATACAATAACTAAAACCAAAGAGCTGCTAATAAAAGAAGAACATAGTAAAAATAACTTCCCAAGTAAAACAGTAACATTTGTAATTAACTGAATTTTGAGATACTAGTTGCTAAACACTTACAATTGTAATGACCTTAATCTTAAGATACTGGTAACTGAACATTTTTCATTAATACCTGGCTTAGTGGTGGCATCTAATCTTAGTTGCCATTCCAACTCTAGCCTCTCAACATTGAGTTTAACATTACCTCCCCTCTGAGTAGGAACAACACAGTCAATAATAAAAAACATGAATATTTTTTCAATTTTCACAGACTAAACTGTATGTAAATAAAGTATTTTTTCCCCTTATTTTTAATGTTCCTTGCATGTTCGGCTATTCTTTCCTTTAATTTCCTCGTAGTTTTACCAACGTAAAAAGCCAAACATGACGTACATGTTGCCATATAGACTATGAAATTTGTATTACAGTTACGGTGTCCTGGGCATGAAATACTCCGAATAACTTTCTACTACCACATAGGGACCTTCATTTATTACTTACAAACCTTACACATGTTGTACTTTGTCATTCTAGAATGATACGTTTGACTCTTTTTATCAGTAGTTTTTTTCCAAAAACCCTTTTAGGTTTCGCCATCTACTGTAAGTTATCTTTGGCTCTCACCTAGGACCTGTTTCATATGTTTGTCAAAGAACAGGTTCCAATTTTTGTTAAATACTTCTCTAATGTTTTCTGTCTCTTTATTGTATGGAAGAACTAACTTTCTTTCGTGCTGCACTTCTATTTTACCGCGTAGGGCTGTCCCTCTTGCACTCAAAAGAATAGGGGTAAATTTATCACTTCTCTTTTTCAAAATCTCATTTCTAATTTTGACTAAGAGTTTACTTGGATATCCCCTTTCTTAAAACATTCCCATTAGTTTGTACATTTCCTATGCAAAATTTTCATCACTAATTAATCTAGAAATCCTCACCATTTGTCCCCTGATAACACTTTGCTTCTGATGTGAGAGATGACAACTATTGTACTGAAGTAAGGAATTTGAGTATGTGTCCTTCCTGTATACTGTAGACTCTATTTTAGAAGTGTTCTTGTTTTTAAATAATGATATAGACAAAAAATCAATTGTCTCAGTGTTCATTTTTCATGTAAATCTCAAGAAGGTAGTGGTAGTGTGCAAATAATCAATGAAAGAAGTTATTTCTTTTTCACTACCCTTCCAAAGCAGTAGTATATCATCCAGGAACCTGTACCATGCAATAACTTTGTCCATAAATATTGAAGGGAATACATGTCTTTTTGGATCTATATCATATGTTTGAAGTTTTATAACTTCAAACATTAAAATATTGAAATTAAATGTTTGAAGTTATAAAACTTCGAATATATGTAAAAAAAAAGAAAAAAAACCCAAACCCAAAATTAACGGCTGTAAGCAGGGGGGCATTCCCCCCTACACCCCCCACACACTCTGCTCTTTAAATATACTAACTCTGAGACCACACTACAGTGCAATAAGGGAAATCTTCCCTTTACTGCACTATAGTGCAGTCTTAGAGTTGGTATATTTAAAGAGCGGGGGTGTGGGAGGTGCAGGGGGCTTGCTCCCTTACTGCACTGTAGTGTGATCTCAGAGTTGGTATATTTAAAGAGTGGGGGGTGTGGGGGTTGCAGTGGAGCTTGCCCCCCTGCTGGGGGTTGCAGTGGAGCTTGCCCCCCTCCCTATACTAGTCAGGTAAGTTCTGTTTGTTTTTTTGTTTTTTTTATTATATGTTCGATGTTTGAAACTTCGAACATTTAAATATAATTATTTAGTGTTCAAAGTTTTTAAACGTTGAACATATGATACAGACCTGTCTTTTCTCCTTTCAGGAAGAAGTAAATTGGAGTAGATGGGAGCACATTTGGCTCCCATTACTACCCCTGTGGTTTGGCAAATGTACTCCCCTTCAAAAAATAAAAAGTTATTTTGCAAAATCAATTCTGTGAGCTCCATCAATACATTCCTTTTTATGTTGTGCATACCTTCCACATATATTAAAGCATCACCAAATAATTCTATTCCTTCTTGGTGTGGAATTACTGAAAACAAATTGATAACATCAGTTGTGACAAATATAAAATACACTTCTATAATCAGATCTCTTAAACCCTCTAAACAATGCCAAGAGTCTCTAAGTTTTTTTTTTTTTTTTAAATCGGTTACTTTTTTGCATTGATAATCAATGTACACAGCTATGGGTTCTGTCTTTGAATTCCTAGCTGCCACTATAGGGCATAGTGAGGGATCTTTGTGGATCTTAGGTACACCAAAAATAACCAGAATTACCAGTGCATCAAGGGTCAAAAATGTGTACTCTTTCTGGTCTATTACTCCTTGTGTTAATAAGTCATAAAGAAACCAGTCTATTTTTGGATAAGCCCTGTTGATCTCGTTCAAGGTGGCTGTCTGGTATGTACTGGAGTCGCTTAGTAAATCAAACATTTTTCCTACATAGTCCACTTGGTTCATCACCACTATGCCCCCACCTTTATTTGGTTTCATAAATCTATATCGATCTTTTCACATAAACTGTTTCACTGTCTTTCATCCTTAGATATATCTTCTTTTTCTAAACTAGTTTGTTATACCTTATGTATTTCTCTTTCACAAATCTTTTCAAACTGTTCTATTGCAGTATTCACTGGTGGTAAAAAAGTACTTCTCCTTTTAACCAGATCATTTCTTCCAAAATTATCTTCATTTCTATTGGGAAAAAAATTAGCAAATTAAGTTGTCTAGGGTAAAGTTTAAAATTAGTAAGCACTTTTTCAGTTTCAGTTTTAAAATTTGGTACAAAGTTGAGACCTTTTTTTTAACAAACACATATAAGTGTCATCAATACACAATTCTGAAAAGTTGTATATAGAAAAACAACCCATAGTGCTCACAGTTAATGTTTTACCCTCATCTATAAAAAAAATTGCATCAAACATATCAATTATTGTTTCGTCTGGCTCTAGGGTGCTAAATTGTTCCTCCTCAAAGGATATTGAAGTGGATACCAATAGTTGGTCTGGTACCCCTGTTGTTGCTGATTCCTTTTCTTTAACCTCTGAGATCTCCTCAAAGGTGGTTCCTGAACTAAAAAATAATTACTTCCACTAGTGTTCTTGTTTTCCAAACACCATTCACATTTCTGTTACTATTTGTATTTTGCAAAATGCCTCTGGTTTCATTAACAACTTCAGTTTGCGCAGACACTGGGTAGGCTGTTTTGTTAACATAATCATTAGTGTCTCTCACAAGTTTATTTTGCTTTCTCTCCAAATTCACTTTAACAAGCTTATCAGCCTCTAACATTATTTTATCCTATTGCAGTCTGTTTTGGTCAAATAAATTATTTGTTATACTATCATTAAGTTCAGTTAACTGTTTCTCAGTGTCAGCCAACTTACATTCATTCTCTTTGATTATAATCCTAATAAAGTCCATCCCCATCCGGTAAAACAATTTCAGCAATTTGTGGTGCATAATGGAGTCTTTTATCTTTCTATTTGGGAACTTCCATATTTTTAACCCCTTGGGAACGTGATGTAAATCCAAGGACTTTTTCAAATATAAGTTGTCTGTTTGAATATTCTTTAGTTTCCTAGTTAGCTTTTCCAAAGGCATTCAACTGAGCCTGGAGTGTACCATGGCCTTCAATTTTTGTACAGGGAGCAGAAAAATGGCATTTCAGGCATAAGAAGCAATGAACAAAAGTTTGGCACAATATAATTGACCTTGTTCCCTCTTGTGTTCACTGTTGCATTGACCCCTCGGTTGCTAGATTCTAAACCATTCTCCATACCTTGAGAATTGCTACAAGGGGTATGTAAAGAAAATAACTCCATTTGACTAGATGTCAAAATAGTTCAGCCCACAGCAGCAGTAGGACCACGGATTTGTTGCTTTAATATTAACATGAGATCACTCAGCTCTCAAATAAGCTTGTCCATCCTGAGACTGTAAGAACAAGTGACAGGGTGATGAGACAAAATAATCAAAATAAAAAACACTCAGAGAGTGTGAGACTTCATACAAACCAAAAGAAAATAATAAAAAATGCCAAAGTCAGCCATAACAACAGTCTCTAAGCTTTAATGATTAAAAACTCCATGTAAACACAATCACCCCTGTTATTTTTGGTATACCTAAGAGCCACAAAGATTTAAACAATCCCCCACTACACCCTATAGGGGCAGCTAGAAATTCTAAGACAGAACCCTGCATACATTGATTATCACTGCAAAAAAGTAATAGGTTTAAAAAAAAATACCTAGAGACTTTTGGCATTGTTTAGAGGCTTTAAGAGATCTGATTATAGAAGAGTATTTTATATTTGTCACAACTGATGTTATCAATTTGTTTTCAGTAATTCCACACCAAGAAGGAATAGAATTATTTGGTGATGCTCTAATGAATGTGGAAGGTATGCACAATATAAAAAAGAATCTATTGATGGAACTCACAGAATTGGTTTTGTAAAATAACTTTTTATTTTTGGAAGGGGAGTACTTTCGCGAAACCACGGGGGTAGCAATGGGAGCCAAATGTGCTCCCATCTATGCCAATTTAGTTCCTTTTGAATGGGAGAAAAGACATGTATTCCCTTCAATATTTATGGACAAAGTTATTGCATGGTACAGGTTCCTGGACAATATACTACTGCTTTGGAAGGGTAGTGAAAAAGAAATAACTTCTTTCATTGATTATTTGAACACTCCCACTACCTTCTTGAGATTTACATGGAAAATGAACACTGAGACAATTGTTTTTTTGGATATATCATTATATAAAAACAAGAACACTTCTAAAATAGAGTCTAAAATATACAGGAAGGGCACATACTCAAATTCCTTACTTCACTACAATAGTTGTCATCCCTCACACCAGAAGCGAAGTGTTATCAAGGGACAAATGGTGAGGATTGCTAGATTAATTAAACTTTGCAGGAAATGTACAAACTAATAGGAATGATTAAAGAAAGGGGATATCCATGTAAACTCTTGATCAAAATTAGAAATGAGGTTTTGAAAAAAAAAAGTGATAAAGTTACCCCTGTTCTTTTGAATGCAAGAGGACATCCATAGGCAGTAAAAGAGAAGTGCAGCACGAAAGGAAGTTAGTTCTTCCATACAATAAAGAGACAGAAAACCTTAGAGAAGTATTTAATAAAAACTGGAACCTGTTCTTTGACAAAGATATGAAACAAATACTAGGTGAGAGTCTAAAGATAACTTACAGTAGAGGGTGAAACCTAAAAGGGTTTTTGGAAAAAAAATACTGATTAAAAGAGTCAAAAATATCGTTCTAGAATGACAAAGTGCAACATGTGTAAGGTTTGTAAGTACATAAATGAAGGTCCCTATGTGGTAGTAGAAAGTTATGGTTGGAGTATTTCATGCCCAGGACAAAGTAACTATAATACAAATCTCATAGCAACATGTACCTCATGTCCAGCTTTTTACAATGGTAAAATTACGAGGAAATTAAAAGAAAGAATAGCCGAACATGCATGAGACATTAAAAATAAGAAAAAAGAAAATACTTTATTTACATAAAGTTTAGTCTGTGAAAATTAAAAAAAAATTCATTTTTTTTATTATTGACCAGGTTATTCCTACTCAAAGGAGAGGTAATGTTAAATTCAATGTTAAAAGGCTAGAGTTGGAATGGCAACTAAGGTTAGATGCCACCACTAAGCCAGGTATTAATGAAAATTGTTCAGTTACCAGTGTCTTAAGATTAAGGACATTACTATTGTAAGTGTTTGCAACTAGTGCCACAAAATTAAGGTTATTACAAATGTTTTACTCTGGAGCTTATTTTTACTATGTTATTTTATTAGCAGCTCTCCAGTTTTAGTTTTTGTATGTTTTATGCATTGAAAATGTTTTTTAATAAGTTCTTTTTATTTTTTTAATATGTCCAGGATCATGTGACTTGTACTTATTTAAATGAGCTGTTTAAGTTAATGTACACACGCTGAAGAAGCCCAGGAAGATATTGAGTAAAAGCACAAAGTGTTTACATGGTGTTTTTAATCATTAAAATGTAGAGACTGTTGTTACGAAATCTCACACTCTCTGAGTGTTTTTTATTTTGAGGATTAGAATGATGTCACTCATGCTGATATGTGAGGTCACTTTAGTGGAATGACTGGATATTGGATATATGGTATCATGACTTCCTGATCTCCATATGAATGCATATAGGTTCATAGGTAAGTACTAGGCTATCGGCCCAAGGGCCTAGGTAAGCCTAGCCAACAAGGTTCCCTGGCTTACACCACCCAAGAAAGTTAATTTCCTGTGCCCCCTGTCAAGCAGAGCTACAGAACTGATCCCTGGGGTATATTTCCTATTACCCATCCACTCATCAAGATTTGTCTTGAAGAGTGCTAATGAGGAACTTTGCTTGACATAGATGGGTAGCTTGTTCCAGAGTATATGAAGTCTCTGGGACAGGAATCTATCCCTCCAGCATGTCCTCTTTAATGTGGTGACAAGGTTTAGGTCCCTAGAGCGTGTAGCTTGGAGGGATTGGGATTTCTTTAGGTGTAGGGTGTCCAACAGCTCTAGGTTTAACATAGCTTTATATGCTAGGCAGAGATCTCCTAGGAGGAGGCAATATGCTACAGAGTAAAGCTGGAGTTTTTTGAGACGGTCAGTGTAGGGCATCTGTTTGAGGCCAGTAATCCTCTTTGTGAGGTACTTCTGTGGCCTTTCCAGCTGCTGCAGATGTCTTTTGAGGTATATTCCAAAAAGAGCATTGTACTCTATAATGGGTCTAATGACTGCGAATAGAAGGGAACAATGACCTCTTTTTTTCCTGGATGAGAGCCCTTTTGTGATGAGGTGTGCCACATAGAAGGATTTCATGACTACTGTGGCGATGTGATTATCAAAGGAGAGACTACTGTCCACCTGGGTCCGAAGGTCTCTTATCACACATTAGGCATTAAGTAGACTGCCGTTTATGTGGTAGTTTCTGGGTACAGAGTTTTTACCAAAGGGGATGACAATGAACTTTCTGGCACTGAGCTTGAGGCCATGCCTCTGACACCAGGCATCTGTCTCAGTGAGGCCCTTCTGTAGGATGTCCACATCATTTGGGGACTCGACTATGGCTCCTAGTTTGCAGTCATCTGCGAATGTCATTAGCCAGAGGCCTTCTGTGTTAGCGTGTACTTCAGAGAAGTAGATATCAAACAGGAGAGGTCCCAGGACTGAACCCTGTGGTACTCCACTTGTCACTGGTTTGACGTCAGATTTGGAGTCTGCAACTTTTACAGTGTGGGTTCTGTCAGTGAGTCAGTTGGAAATCCATCTTGTGATGTAGGGATTTATACCTAGTTTAGTGAGTTTAGCTATAATTTCAGAATGGGGGATGGTGTCAAAAGCCTTGGTGAGGTCAAGATAGGTTGTGTGAACCACCTTACCCTAATCTACGGCTTTGGTGACTGCCTCAAGGAAGTCGATCAGGTTCAGAAGGCATGATCTACCTTTCACAAACCCAAACTGGGTGGGGTACAGAGTTTGGAGGTTACCAATGTCTTTGTTTATGAGTCCCATGATGATATGTTTCATGGCCTTGCAGACCAGGCTCGTCAGGCTAATAGGGCAATAGTTCCCAGGATCAGTGGTGGCTGCCCCTTTGTGGAGTGGGATAACTGTTGCTATGCGCCATTCAGTGGGCACAAAGCCTGATGTGAGACTATGATTGAACATGGTGCTTAGGTGGGGAGCCAGTTCGTTCTGAAATTCATTTAAAAAACTGCCTAGGATGTTGTCCGGTCCCATGGATGCTGTGTTTTTGGTTTTAGAGAGTGCAGCTTTTACCTGCATAGATGTGATTACAGGGACTCTGCATTCTTCCTGTATAGATATGGGCCCTTTAGCGGGGGGAGGGGGGTAAGGTCAGCACTGAACCTATCTGCCAGGATGATGACAATATCTGTTGGTTCTGTAATTTTCGTGGAGTTGTGCTGTAACTCAGAGCAGATCTGGGTGCTGCCATTGAGATTATTGACATAGATATAAAATGCTTTGTGGTTGCCTTTAGAATCAGTGGCAATTTTGTTTTCGTAGCTAGCTTTGGATGATCTTATAAGGGATCTCAGCTTCTTACTGAGGCTGACCAGGGATCTCCTCCACTTATGGGATTTTACTCTATTTTGCAACAGTTTCTTCCTTCTGTTGTAGAGTTTGTTTATGGCAGGGGACCACCAGATTGGCTTCCTTTTTTTGGAGGATAGAGTCTTGTTTCTGTTTGGGATAGCATGATCCATGCACTCATGTAAGTACTTATAGAGTGCATTTGTGTGGGATTCAGCAGTCGTAACTGTATTGTCCATCTACATGGGTGTCATGAATTTCGCCACTTCTGTCTTAAGCATGAAGTTGGCTTTGGAGAAATTTTTTACTGTGGTTTCTTTAATGGTGGGTCGGGGCGGGATGCGGATATCTAGGGTGATTAGCTTATGGTCGGATCTGACCAATGAGGAGTTGACTTCAGGTGTGGAACACCGGTCACTCATGTTGGTAATGACCAGGTCTAGGATATTGTTGCCCCTGGTGGGGGCATGGATAAGTTGATCCAGAGCACTGGAATTTATGAATTCCATTAAGTGTTGAGTGAAGGAGTTGGTACATGAATAGTTTTCCCAGTTAATGGTGGGGTAGTTGAAATCGTCCATTATTAGGGTGTTTGGTTGAACCCTAACATTTTCCAGTATATCAAGAAAAGAGGAGTGGGAATCCTGGGGCATGGTGTGGGATCTGTAGCAAGCTACAATTTGTATTGCAGTTTTTCCCAGAGTTAATTGTACTTGGATAACCTCAGTTGCATTATGCTGCGCAACTAGCCTGGAGGTGTGGATATCCTTAATGAATATAGACACACCTCCGCCTTTGGTGTTCTGGTCCAGGTTAGATGGCTGAAAAGTGTGGTATGAGTTATAGCCTGGTAATGCAGGAGTGCTCTCTAGAGCCTTGAACCAGGCCTCAGTCACTGCACAAATATCGATGTTCTCCATTTTAAGGAGTGCCTCGAGTGAGTGCATTTTAAGATTTAGACTTCTAGCATTGAGTAAAATTACCCTCAGTTTTTGCATGCCTGTTCCTGTGGTGAATTTGTCATTTGAACCTTGCCTAAAAAAGGCACTATAGGGGCGGCAAGACCCTTAGCCAGTATCCGGAATCCCAGGGGACACAGGTGCAGGGCATCTCTGGCAAAGCATCATGGTCTGTTTACCATGTCGTCCCAGGCAGACAGATACTGGATCCCCTTAGAATGACACCAGAAGCTTAGCCAATTGTTGAAGTCAGTCATTTTCTCCTTGTACTGCAGTATCATTCTGGGCGATGGCAGGATGCTACTCAGGGCTAGGGTCATACCTGCCTGAGCTACAAGATTGGAGAGCTCTTCCATGTCTCTTTTCATGTAGTCCAGAGAGGTGCATCTCAGGTCGTTCACACCAACATGGACAATGACAGAGTCATATTTGTACTTGTTGTGGAGTGACCTGAGTGCGTGGGTTATGTGGCGGATCCTGGCACCCAACTGGCAGCTGACAGTAACCTTCTCCTTGTTTAGCCTGGTGAGTGGGACATCAGTGTGCCTGATTATAGAGTCACCTGGGACTTGTGTGTTGGGTACATTGTTTTGCCTTATGGGCTGTCATTTATTGGCACACTGAGTCTGTGTAGTATGTATCATTTGGGTTGTGTTGGGGGGTGGAGATTGCTTGCGTTTCTGCTTTGGAGGTCTCTGTTGCTTGAGCAGATTATTATTGAGAGCCTCTGCAAATGTTTTTGTATTTCTATGTGTAGATTTTGGTGGTGTAGGTTTAGTGGGACTATGTGATGAGTGTAGTGTGGTGCAAGTGTTTACCTTTTCCTCTTGACTGTCAAGTTCAGTCTTGGTTGGAGAGAGCTTTACTTCCAGTTTGGCTAGATAAGTGCTTCTCTCACAGGTTGTGGCATTGGGTGATAGGAGGAGAGGGTTGTCTGTGTACATGAGGCAAATGCTACATTACCACAAGATGCCCATATTCATCAGATAGACAAGAGAGAACACTGGGAGCTAACCCTTGGACATGACTGAATAAAAAACTACTTTCCTCTAGACAAGTGAGGAAAGTGAGTATAAGAGCTGTTTTTCCCTAAGCAAGTGAGGAAAATAAATACAAAAACTGTTTTCCTCTAGGTAAAGAGGAAGGTTGAGTGCTGTAGTAATTTGTAGCTTATTTAGAGCTAACCACAAGTGCTGAGGACGAATAAGCAAATTCAAGTGCTAAAACTAAGAATCTGTACCTGGATTTTGTGGTAGATAGGCTACCTAGTGCTTACCACTCCCACTGATAAGCTAGAATGCTTCCCTCCAACACAGAAAGTTGCTCTGCCCATACTGTACATATGGCAGCATGACTTCCTGATCTCCATATCAATGGTGCTACCACCTCCAAAAATATGGAAATAAGAAGCCTACTGTTCTCTCCATTGCTGCTTGATAATTTACAGAACCACTATTACTTGAAATACTAAGTAAAAAGATAGTATCTTGACAGACATTAAGTATACTGTAAGTGTACCACTTGGTAAATGCCAGATCATAACCCATCAATGGTGCTACCACCTCCAAAAATATGGAAATAAGAAGCCTACTGTTCTCTCCATTGCTGCTTGACAATTTACAGAACCACTATTACTTGAAATACTAAGTAAAAAGATAGTATCTTGACAGACATTAAGTATACTGTAAGTGTACCACTTGGTAAATGCCAGATCATAACCCTAAATATAAAACACATATTTCCATGTAATGTAATATGGAAAATAAATGCCTCCTGACTGTAATTCTCTACACAATAAGGACTATTTTTAGAAACTGTTGATACCTAAGCACAGCCTCTGTGTTCTAAACTAAAATTAGTGGCTAGTTCAAGGCTTAGGGATTTCTAGTAATGGTGCACATACACAGAAAGAATTACACAAACAGTGCCAGCATTTTTATAGGGACTTTGGGCACCTTCATTAAAACTGTGAACTTGTGTATCAGATATTTTTGATGCAAAGAATTAAAACATGTAATGCAAATTTGGTTTAATATACTGTTTCAAATATCAAACATTTCTCATTTGATTTGTAATGGACATTCTATATTCTAACATTTGAAAGAAAAAAAGCTAACAAGAGACAAGAAAAAAAAAGACAAAAGAGGAGTGAGCAGTTATGTGGGTAAACAGATAAATGTCCTGCAGAAAATGCGAAAACACTGATATTAACACAAGAACACTGATGAAATATCATTTAAGCATGGAATGACTAACTTAAAAGTAAAATAGACTTCTAATGCTGTTTCTAAAGATATAGAGGGCACTATCATTCTCAAACACTTGTCCACTATTAAAAAGATGAAATAATTGTTTAGTTAACTGCTGTTTATGATAAAACTCATAAACAAATGATGAATCCAAAGAAGAAAGCTAAAAATTACAAATGACAAAATCATGAGTCATTTGAACAAAGACTGGTCAACACAATGATGGCAAAGATGGAGAGATGTCTTCTTCAGCTATGAAGGACTTTACTACCCTATCCTAATCATCCCATATAACATATGACACTGGAGTCTATATTTCTTATTTTAATAAAAATAAATGAAAAATAATAAGAG